>NC_081557.1:94736455-94957684 GCF_022355385.1 Mustela nigripes
GCTCTTGTCTACTCTGCACCCAAGGCAAGTAGCCCCTGCGTTCACTGACCTCACAACACTGTCATCTTCAGGAAAGCAGATTTTGTTCACCCTCATCTATCAGTTCCCCAAAGCCCTTGCACATGGTAGACACTTTAAAACTTAGGAAATAAATGAAAGAATGAGTGGACCAAGCAGCTGCATAGTCTAATTCAAGTCAGCTGGAGGGGACAGTTGTATGTCTGCAGGACAGGTCTAGAGATCTAGGTCATCCTCGTGTCCTGGGCCTCCCAGATGACCCTTATACTTCCTAGACCCAGAATTCTTTTTTTTTTTTTTTAAAGATTTTATTTATTTATTTGACAGAGAAATCACAAGCAGGCAGAGACAAGCGGGGCAGGGGGAAGCAGGCTCCCCGCTGAGCAGAGAGACCACTGTTGGGCTCGATCCCAGGACCCTGAGATCATGACCTGAGCCGAAGACAGAGGCTTATTAACCCAGTGAGCCACCCAGGTGCCCCCCTAGCCCCAGAAATCTTAAACCTGGCAATGGCTCTAGCCGTGTCTGTCTGCCTCTTTGCCTCACCAGGGCACGAGGAGGGTCTCAGGTGCGATGGCAGACACAGAAAGTCTACTTGAAGAAGGCAGAGACCCAGAATTCCCAGGCTCCTGATGGTAGCAGACATGGGCTAGGATACCAGCAGGAGATTCAAGATTCTTGAGCCTTCCAGGGTACCAACCAATGAGGCCTCCTCTAAAACGTGGCCAGGCATGCTCCTGGTGCTCCTGGAGGGTGAAATACCCAGGCGAGGCCTAGGCTGAGTGCTTTACACGGATGATCAAATTAAATCCTCACAACACCCCTTATAGGACAGACCCCACCATCACCCTCATGTTGCGTGGGAGGAAACCAAAGCTTACAGAAGTTAAGCAACATGCCCAAGATCATCAAACTAGGATTGGATACTAGATGGTCTGCCACCAGGTCCCAAGTTCTGGGGGGCACTACGCACAGACCACCCTGAACCTCGCACTCTGACTTTAGGCCCTAAAGGAGCACCTTCCCTGAAGCCTATAAGGCAAACCTGAGCCACCCTCTCGGGGCTGAAACTTGCCCAGTGGGTAAAGCCCTCCAGAGAGCCTCCTCTCCATTCCCGTCTTCGGGCAGGTCGGTCCTCCCCAAGCAGCCATGCACTCAGACACCCTTCCTGGCCTCTCTGGCCTGACCCACGCAGACCCACGATGGCCCCTCTTGCCCATGTTCGTGACACAGTCAGGCGTCTGCTCTGATGTCCCTACACATGAATGAAAAGACTGAAGGTTCCTACTGGTCCCCCCCAAGGCCCCTCCCCAACACCGCTTCCTTCCCATGCAGGGCACGCTCAAGACCGTTGTGATCTCCTTGCCTTCAGCTCAGAGCCAAGGCAGCTTCCCTGTCCTCTAATTAACGCCACCCGATCCCCTCTGTTGCCCCCCAGGCCCGCTCAGGTCCCAAACGGGGATGTACAGTGGCTTGAACAACATTATGATTTGTAAAACCTACTCCTAATTAGTTTGACTTTGAATAAAGAGGGTAATTATTTTTAAATTTATTAACTGCTGCCTGGCCGGAGAAGTTTCCAGATCAAATGACACGGAGAAGCTATTTCTGTTCAGTGATGCAGCAATTTATATTACTGATCGGTCATTAAAACCTCTGGCACAAAACCACTTGTGTTTCCTGAGCCAAGATAGTGTCCATGTGTCAAATTTCAAACCCAGAGTATAAATTAAGCCATTAATGGTATTTATCAGTTTATCTGGACTTAAAGAACGACTTGCTAATTTCAGACATGCCCAATATAGAACCTCCGCGGTACGCTGGGGGAGTGTGTAAGTGCGTACGTGTGTGTGCGCGAGCACGCGTGCGCATGTTTTCTCGCTTTTTATTTTACTGAACAGTTAAAAAAATCTGATGTGTCAATGAAGCACAGGCATCTCAGGGAGCTGCGTAGCTGTTAATTCCTCGCTGCTCTGCAGCCCGACAGTCTGGAAGCAGCAGTGTTTTGCAATATGTATTTGTCATAATATAAAAGGTGTAAAGTGATCTCTGTTTATCTCCTCAAAGTCTTCGCTGTACCAAAACAGAAAGCTGAAATATGACAACAAAGCCCGAGCCCAGCCCAACCACAGGCAGGGCCTCCCAGAGCACCAGCCGGAGCCCACCAAGATCCTGGGGGAGGGGGTGTCGGAGAAGTCACCCACACACACCCCACCACAGAAATCCGGGTTAAGTGGCGTCAGAAGGGTGACACGTCAAGATGCCGTTCGTTGGGCTAAAGTGGAATGAGAGCTACTTTCTACAAAATTCACTTCTTGGTTTCAAAGACACCTAGAAGACGTCCTGATCACCCATCCGACGTCATGCTGCAGGTTCGCTCTGTTAGTCCCCAACACGGCAGCTCTGGGCATGGAACTCCCAGACTCTGTTTGTTTCAGACAAGGTGTATCCTGTCCCAGAAGGGCGATGGGGATCCTTAGTTAAATGGGTCACAGCGATCCAAAAGAGCCCTGCCCAGGCAAGGCCCTGAGCAAAAGGATCTCTGAACAAGGTCTCCCCAGTCATTCAGCCACACACCTGTGGACCACAGTAAGTCACCCCGGAGGCAGGTGGGGGGCAGTGGGAAGAGGGCTGAAGATGGAGTTGGGCCAAGCGCCAGCTCTCCACTTCCTAATGGGTGGCTTCTAGACCTCTTTTTTCTCATCTATTAAATGGGTATAATGGAAAAATAGCTTTTATCCAAGAAGGTATCAGAAATACAGAGCAGCATGACCATGACTTTCCTTGTTCCCACGGTCTCGGCTCCTTTTCCTCTTTGGTGTGCTCTCTGCCCTCCCGTTGGCTTTCAAGTGTATCTGGCACCCCACCTATGCAGTTAGAGCCCCCCTCAGGCTTCTGACACAAACTCCAGGCTCTCTTTCCAACCACTAGTCAAATAGCCTTCTCTGGAAGGTGTCAGCCACTTCCAAAGCCTCACTGACTTAATAAATCCTAGAAAAGCACTGGTCCTAAAACACCTCTCAATTTTCAAAACTGAACCAACCCAGATTCTAAAAACAGGTGGAAATGTCATTAATACCACTGAATTGTATGCTTAAAAAAATAGTGTAATATACCAAATATCATCAGGTTGTATACTTTTTACAGGTGAACTGTACAGTATGTGAATTCCATCTCAATGAAGTTGTTTAAGATAAAAACAGAGAGGCTTGTCTGCATTGATCCCTATTGTATCCGCCCCCCTCAGTGGAGGATGCCAGGCACACAGAAGGTGCTCACTAAGTGCACGGGGTCCGTTTGCAAACAGCCTCCTGTCCTGCCAACTCAGCCTTCGCCTCTGATTCTGGCTGGGAGGTGGCTTGCTTCCTGGAGCTTCAGATTTCATCTGCATGGACAGCTCAAGCTGCCCACTGCTTGGTCACCACAGGCCCCAGATCAGAAATCTCAGAGGGCAATTCTCTGCCATGTGTGGTCTAGCCAGAAGGAGATGGCTGGGCCCTGGGAACACCTGGGTCTTGCCCTGGCTTTCAAAATAACTGGCTCCAGAACCCTGGGCAAAATCACGGTTAACCAAGTCAGGGAGATGCTCATCTAGAAGGCCCTCCTCCAACGGTCACAGACCAAGGCCTGTGACACCACGTTTTCCACTTGGGAAAGGCAGATCGGGGGAGGTCACAGGACACGAAAATACCACCGACATAATGGTGGTACCAGGAGCAGCAACAGACTGGTCTTCCTTCTTCCATGCTAGCCCCCTGTGGTGGTTTAGCAGCCCGTCTCCAAAGATGGCTGCCATATAACACTCTGGATTTGTCTGTCATGATCCCTTGAGAAGGGAAGTCTAGCCTTCTACCCCTTGAGTCTGGGGCTGACCTGGGCCAGCTCTGGCCAATAAAACATGGCAGAAGGGATGCTATAGGTTTTCAGCCTACCACACTTCCAAACACTTGGGGCCTTGACCTGTCTCAGAAGAAATTCAGGCCACTCTACTGTGAAGGAGGCTATGTGGCAAGTATGGAAAGTGAGGAAGCTATCCGCCATGTCCAGACCCACATACGGCTTGACTGACGTATCTCATGAGAGACCCCAAGTGAAAAGCAGCCAGCGGAGCCCAGTCAACCCACAAGACTGTCAGAGATAATAACCCTCTGTTCTTTAACCTGCTGGTGGAGTGGTTTGTTACACAGCAATTACTAACCAACACACTCCCCATGGTTAATTCCCAACACAGGAGCCAGAGTGAGCTTTTAAACACATGAATCAAGTCATGTCATTCTCCCATTCAAAACCCTCCAGTGGACTATTACTTCCTTCTCTCTGTACATGTTTGTCCACATATCTGTGGGGTGTATGTGTATTTACTGAGCTATCATTCACATACCAACAACATGTGACTCGTGCCCTGTGCAGTTCAATAGTTTATAATCTGAGTTGTGCAACCATCCGTTCTCGAACATTTCCTCACCTCTTCCCGAGTCCCTCCCCATTTCCCCGAAATTCCCCCGGCCTCTGGCACCTACAAATTTACTTTTTGTCTCTAGATTTGCCCATTCGGGATGAAACATCCAGAATGGAAATCATACAGCGTGAGAGCTTTTGTGATCAGCTCCTTTCACTGAGCAAGATGTTTTTAAGGTTCATCTATTTGTAGACTGGATCACTCCACCCCATTTTATAGCCAAATAATATTCCATCCTGCGCATAAGTGACATTTTGTTTATCCATTCATCAGTGGGCGGACACCGGGTCATCTCCACCTTCTGGCTGTTATGAATAACGCTGCTATAAAAATTCACGTGCAAGTTTCTGTGGGAACGTATGTTTTCATTTCTCTTGGGAGACACCTTGGAGTAGAGCTGCCATGCATATGGGAATGCCATGTTTACTCTTTTGCGGAACTACCAGACTGCTGTTCAAAGCCGTTACACCATTTTCCATTCCCACCAGCCCCGTGTAGGGTTCGGAGTTCTCTACGTCCTCCCCAAACTTCTCACTGCCTGTATTTTGTCTTATAGCCATACCCTGATGAGTGCAAAACATGACTTCATTATCATTTTGATTTGTATTTCCCCTAGCCCAGTGGTGTCGAGCAACTTTTCATGCACTCATTGACTATTTGTCTATTTGAGGAGAAATGCTATGCAGACCTTTTGCCCATTTTTTATTTTTGAGTTCTAAGAATTCTTTATGTTTTCTAACTCTAAGTCTCTTATCAGGGATATGATTTGCAAATATTTTATCCCCTTCCAATGGACTTTTAGCACATGGAGAATACAATCTAAATTCCATGCCCAGGCTGAGAAACCTCTCTGATTTTTTGCCTCATCCACCACCCCTCTGCTCCTCACTCTCCGCCCTCCTGTCCACTCTCCCTCTACAAGGCTCTTCATGCTGTTCCCTGAGATGGTCAAGTTTAACCTGGCTTCAGGGCTTCTTCAAGTGCTTGTTCCATCTGAGAGGCTCATTCCCTTACATCAGGACCCTGCTCAGATGTCACCTTCTCAGAAAGGCCTGGCCATTTAATCTGGAATATGACTTTTCTCCCTATCACTCTCTTCCCCTTATCCTGCTTCATTTTCCTACTAGCATGTATCGTTACCTGACACAGTATTACACACTTATGTGCCTATACTGTCTCCCCGGTAGAACTGCAGGTCCACGGCGGGGGAGGGGGGGGGGCAGAAATGCTGTCTGTCTCATATGTCCCCATACCTTAAATGCAACAGGCAAGCCAGGCACATTGGGGGAAGTCCATAAATATTTTAAATATACCTAGTGCTAGATATAAAATGCTTACTATGAGGCAAAACTCTGCAGAGCACTTCCAATAAAGTATCTCCTATTAGAGACACCTGGATGGCTCAGTGGGTTAAAGCCTCTGCCTTCGGCTCAGGTCATAATCCCAGGGTCCTGGGATCCAGCCCCACATCGGGCTCTCTGCTCAGCAGGGAGCCTGCTTTTCCCTCTCTCTCTGCCTGCCTCTCTGCCTACTTGTCTCTATCAAATAAATAAATAAATAAATAAATAAATCTTTTTTTAAAAAAGTATCTTATTTCATCCCTGTGACAACAGGACGCTATGGAGGTAGGTACGATTACAACTCCGTTCTTCTAACAGACGAGGGGACCCCAAGTAAGACCATTTCAAGGATGGATCCCTGGTCTCACAGGCAGGAAGGGCAGAGCCAAGGTGAGACCCAGTCCTAGCCCCACTCATTTATTTATTTATTTATTTGAAAGAGAGAGAATGTACATGAGAGGAGAGGGTCAGAGGGAGAAGCAGACTCCCTGCTGAGCAGGGAGCCTGATGTGGGACTCAATCCAGGGACTCCAGGATCACGACCTGAGCTGAAGGCAGTTGCTTAACCAACTGAGCCACCTGGGCACCCCTCCTGGCCCCACCCTGAAGTAGGCGAAGTCACTGTCCCTCCTTGCAGGGCCCTCATCTATGACACAAGAAGAGCCTCCCACCTTACAGAGTTTCCAAAAGGCGGCCCCAGGGCTCTGAGCTACAGTAACGATGACTGATGGTGGTGACGGCACTGACGCCGAGCGACCAGGGCTCTAACCAAATACAGTGACCTTGTCAGCTTGAATGGTTCCCGTGCGTCCTTACACAGACACTGCTTTCCTTTACCATGACTTGACTCACAGCGGGAAGAGCAGCCCACTGTGGCCACTGAGGGTTTCAGAGGTATTCAGATAGAGTGCAAAAGGTTTCCTGACCGTTCACCAAGGGAAGGGGATGCTAGATAACATCTCGGACCTTCTAAGACCTCAATAAGAGCCTGCTAGAAGGCTCTGAGAAAATGGGGCCCTCATGGCCTGGGAGACCTCAGCCAGGACAGCTGTTGCTATGGGACAAGGTCAAGGTTCCTGCCGTCCAGCCTCACACACGAGAGTAGCTGAACAGGGCACAAGCTCCCCAGGACACCACGAGATGTCGCGTTTGCTCAGGAGTATGCCGGCACACTGGAGGACCTGGAGAACGGGGGTCGGTCTACTCACCGGTATGGGTCTGCCTGTGTGTCTCCAGCGCATCCTCCTTCGAAAACTGGGCTCCACACTGGTCACAGACAAAGGCTTTGGCACCCGCTGAAAAGATAGGGGAGGCAGTCACCGTGAGAGTGATATTCTGCTTGTGTGGAAGCAGTCCTGGGCTCAAACTGTAGGTGGAAGCTGGGGGAAGGGGGCTGGATACCTGCGAAGATCCCGAGTCAGGCACAGCGGCTGGCCCTGGCAGCCAGCCTAGCCCTTCCTCCAGGATGTGCCCACCCACCCAAATGAGCTCCAGATGCCCCCATCCAGGGTCACCCAGAGAGAAGAGGGAACAAAATCAGAATAACCAACACAAGCAGAGTGGGGGTCCTGATGAGATGCCCCAAGAAGCAGCAGGATTCTGGGGGGCTGGCTCCATGGAGAGGAGTAAAGGATTAGACAAGGGGGGATGAGCCCCGTTGCGTAGACTGTACCTTATGGGAAAGTAGGGATGGCAGACATACCTCTACTTGGACAGCCCCCAACTCAGTGCCCCCAAAACCAGACTGTCTGCCCCCAACTACCCCTAGCCCCCGATCGCTTAAAATCCCCGAATGACTCCCTGTGTCTTCAGAACGAAATCCAAACTCCTCACCGAGACTCACAAAGCCCTTCTGGACGAGCTAAGATGTGTGCTTTGTCTCCCGCCCCTCACTCTCGCTGCCCCGACTCCAGGCCCACTCAGCCGCTGGGGTTCCCCGAAGGGCCCAGGCTCTTCCCCACCGAGAGGCCTCTGCTCGTCCTTCCGCTCCTCCCATGTCTGCCGCTCTCGTCCCTCATGCCCTCCCCACAGGCGGCACCATCCACACACCGGCTTCCATGCCTCTGCCTGGCATCTGGGGGACGCAGCCTGTCCCTGTGCCCCCGGACGTTCCAGATCAAAGGCTCGCCACTGCACTCTCCGAAATGCCTGTGCACCTTCGCTGTCTCCTGCCACCCCGGAAGTTCTCTAAGGGCGGGAGTGTGCTGTCCCACGCTCAGCGGTATCGACCCGGCACCCCGTAGGAACCTGTTACTGTACCTACCTGTGGAACCGATACTATCAGTTCGGTGCGATTCAAACTGGCAAACTTTTTCTGAACCATTAAAAAGCAACAAGGCCATAGTGTCAAGACAAATAGGACTTTTTACCATTTGCTAAACAGTCTTTAAGGCTCTGATCAGTGATTTCATTCAGGGGGCACCTGTCTCAAGCCTCGGCCGATTTCATTCGAAATGTCTTCTAGATGCATCTCTTGCCATGCCTGTCGATTCTCACTGCCCCACCCAGGCCCTTGCTGGGTGGCCCCCAGACGGCTGGTAGACCCAGGATGGCCACCACCCCCCCACACAATGGCCAGATTCACCCAATGCATGCAGGTGCCTTGAAGGCCACTTGCTTCCTTCCTGATCCTTGCTCAAGAAGTTACATGGCTCACAGTCTGCACTGATTCTAAATTCCTCTCCGTGGCCATGAGGCCTGACCAGTGAGCCACCCAGCTCCACGGGGAGCCATCTCCACCTACCCTGGAAGGCACGGCTGGACCCGCCCCGAGTCTCTGCATGTGAGCACAGCTGGTCCCAGTCCTCTGACCCCTCCCACCCCACTGCATCCTAAAGACCTCAGGCTGCACGCGTCAAGCACACCAGCTCTGTTCTGCCCTTTCCAGGACACCCTGCACATTGTTCCTTCCAACCCTGTGTTTTATGTTTGTATGAGTGGCAGAACTTTTTCTTAAAGATTTCATTCATTTATTTGACAGAGCGAGAGAGCGCACAAGACGGGGGCGGGGGGCAGAGGGAGAGGGAGAAGCAGGCTCCCCACTAAGCAGGGGGTCCAAGGTGGGATTCAATCCCAGGACCTTGAGCACCCAGGCGGCCCAAGGTAGAACTTCTTACACATATTCACAGCAAAAACCTAGTGCTGCTTTCCAACCATCTCAGATCTCCTGAGGCTCTACCAGACACCAGGCACGATGCGAAGTGTTTAAGGTGTACTGTTGTAGGTATACTTAAGATGTACTGTTGCCTTTGTTCCCATCAACCTTTGGAAGTACATATTGCTCTTATCCCCCTTTAGCAGACGAGAAACCCCAACCTCATAGAGGTTCAGTAGCTTGCCCAGTGTCACAGAGTAGGTGACAGAAGTGGATTCAAACCCAGGAAGCCTGACTTCAGAGGCTTTGCTCTTAATTTCTGGGTATTTTGGCTTCCTTAGGGCTCCATCTGCAAAGTTGCTTCATGGATAAGAAGGTGAGGTATGGGCTTCCTTCCCCCAACTCAAGGAAATAAAATTCCACTATGCCCCTTTACATCGAAGTTCTGCGTAAAATTCTAGCTGGAGAAATGGTTCCAGTATTATTAAAAAAAAAAAAAAAGTTTTAAGAACTATTCCTTAGAGTAACAACCCATACTATAAGGAAGAGAATTCAGAATACAACTGGTACCAGTATAGGCTGATATTAAACCGCAATAAACAGTTCTTGTTGGGGAAGGGTAAAAGATCCCAGAGCACATACAGAACGTCAGATTCTAGAACACTGACCTTGTCTAGATTCCAACTGACGAGCAAAATATACCCTTTCTAGGTACTCAATAAATAGTACTTGACTGGCTGAATAGGTGAATGAAAAAGTGCCCTAGGAAAGATACACAGTCACCTTTCCTTAAGAACTTTAAATATATATATTGCCAGTTGTAGTGGGTAGCTGGGGTTGAATTCTGCTTGGAGATGGGAAGGTCACGGACACCTTCAGGTGTCCCTTCAAGCTGCAGGGTGTGTCCTTGGACCAAGGACCTGTATGTGCCTTACATGGCTTCCAGAAAGGGCTTTTGAAGGAACTTGATGGCAAGACAGCCCTAATGTGTAATTCATTCATGCAGGTGGCGGCCAGGACCCCTTTCCATTCACGTACACTGGAAAGGCAGCAAGTTCCTCAAAGAGCAGCATGGACCAGACGGGTGGACGAAGCCACAGCCTTCCTGCCTGAGAAACCCTCCCCAGTCCCGAATCACTAGCCAGCAGTGATTTCCTGCCGACCTGTACGGGATCTGGCTTTGTCTACATTTCTTTCTTTGGTTCTCACAGTTCTCATGGCTCCCTAAAGAAGACAGCAGCTGGGGAGGCCCGAGGAGGGCAGCGGGGGCCGGAGAGCCCCGTGGACTCTGCCTCATGCAGGAGCCCTGCAACCAGGTGGGGGCCTCCGTGTCGCCGCCTGAAAGGGATGTGGTGTGCAGGCTTCTTAGAAAACAGCCATCCACACGGCGACGGCAGCCTCTGTTTCAAGGACTGAGAAGCAGAGAGAAAGGAAGGAGGCCAGGTAGGAGACGAAAGGCCGGATGTGTGCCATCGGACAAGCTCAGATGAAGATAAAAACAGATCAGCACATGTGATCTCGTCAAGGCTGCCGGCGTGGCCGGAGCCTGACCACAGCTGGTTGCCCTCCGCATCCTCCCCTCTCCCTGCCTGTCTTGCTGAAGTCACGACACTGAGCCGAGGCTGTGAAGTCCCCGGGCCTCTGTGCAGAGCCGGGTCCACCCAGACGGGTCAGAGATCCTATCACGCACAGAGACCCCAGACGTTGGCTCCCATCACAGACCCTGTTCATGAAGCCCTGGCACTCCCCTACCCCCACCGAGGCCCCCGCTCCCCAACTCCCCAGGGTGAGCCCAACAGCAAAGACAGACTGTTCCCGGGCCCAGGAGCCCAGCAAAGACAGGCAGAAACCCCCTCTTCCCAAGAAGGCATGTGCCTTTAAATTGTCTCTGTAATGGCTGGCTCAGAGGCAGAAATATTTGGCAGCCCTGAAATTAAAAGTGATAAATTTCATCACCAAGCTTTGATCAATAATAGAGGCCTCATCTGTTAATCAATAAGACAGTCTCTGCCTGTTTACTGTGCACATGTTGTTCACTGCTGCCTCCCCTATGATGTCAGGTCTGCATTCAAAGCAATTCAAGTGTGTATAAACCACATGGCTCTTCCCAAAATGCATTACAGTGACATCATGCAGGCCCTAATATATTTATAAAGCATCGGTGCGAGGCAGTGATGGAGGGAGGAAGCCGTTCGTGTCCGTCGAGCACAATGGGTGCACGAGGATCCATCAGCATTGACCCGCACGACATTTCTTGGAGCTTATCTCGGGAGTGGGGAGAAGACCAGGGCACAGCTCAGGGATGGCCATGCCTTGCCATATCCTTCCCACACGCAGGGACGTTTTCTGGGTGTCCACTGAGCGCGTGCCCAAAGGCAGGTAACAATAAATGAACAAGAGGGACAGAATCCCTGCCCTCAGAGAGCTCACATTCTAGAAGGGAAGGCACATCTTTAAAAACCCAGTAAATAGGACGCCTGAGTGGCTCAGTGGGTTAAGCTGCTGCCTTCGGCTCAGGTCATGATCTCAGGGTCCTGGGATCGAGTCCCACATCGGGCTCTCTGCTCAGCGGGGAGCCTGCTTCCTCCTCTCTCTCTGCCTGCCTCTCTGCCTACTTATAATCTCTGTCAAATAAATAAAATCTTTTAAAAAAATACATTAAAAAAAAACTCAGTAAATATAAAGTAGGCGGGGCTCTGTGATAAAAAAGAAAAATAGATTAAGTGAAGGACAGAGAGGGTGAGGGGCTGCTCTTTTTTATGGGGTTGGCACGGAAATGCTCTCTGATGAGACGGTATCTGAGTAGGGACGCTGAAGGGAGAAGCACGCCCCTGTCTAAGGAAGCCCATTCCAGACAGAGGAGGAGGAGGAGGCCGGCGGGCTGGAATGAAGCCAGGGAGGAGAGATGCGGTCAGGGAGGGGATGGACGGCCGGGACCGAAATCAACACTCAAGGGGGAGAACAGCCGGAAGATGGAGTGGGCTGGACCCTTGGCCATCCTCCCTCAAGATTACAGATCTGAGCAAACAGCACCCTCTAGAGTGGGGAACACCGGTTCCTGGGCCGGCCCCGCCACTCCCGGCCGCGGACACCACCATGACCCTCCTTCCTGAGCTGGGAAGTGGGATGTGCTGGGGTGAAGACGGAAGGGGAAGATGGATCTTGATGAACACGAGCCCCTCGTCAATCACCACGCGCTCGGCAGATACACGCGCTCTCCGATGCTAGGGATACCTCAGGAGCAGGAAAGCATGCGTCAGAGCTCAGGATTTGGGTCCGATGGGTCACAGTTTGAATCCCAGCCAGGTTAGTCATGAGTTGTGACCCTGCCCCGAGCACGCTGCCTGATCTCAGTGGGTCTGTCACCCCTTCTGTAAAATGGGAATAAAAGGAAGTCCCTCGGAGGACGTGACATGGTGGGTAAAGGGCTCGGCCCTCTATCCAGGGGAGGGGGTGGGCAGATACCCACAGCCCACAAGGAGTAGCTACCATCACCACCAGTCAGGCTCAGGGTCACGATTCCTTGAAAGAACTTCTCCGTGCAAAGTATGATTGATTTTACTCAAGTTCAATGTACAGTTATTTGGAGGTCATTAATCTTGTGTAAAGTGAGGCTCACATTTATAAAGACATATTTCACTATAATTTCTCTCTCTCTCTCTCTCTCACCCACGCACACCCCTCATGCCTCTCGTTTAAAGGTGAGTGACTGTCTTGTTGAGGGGAGCAGGAAAATCTGTCAAAGGACCAGCATTGGCAGCTGCTCCCCAATCCGGGTCCGAAATCCTCCCCGGATGAGCCTGAGAAGACACAGCCAGCATCCTGCTCAGCCAGGCTCTTCTGGGTCTTCCCGGGCAGGCAGACTGGAAGCTCTGTGCGAGCAGGCGGGCTGGCCTCTGGCCTGTCCCCGCTCTTTCCCAGGGGCCAGCTCCCTCCCTGGCCTGCAGCTGTGGTCATGCTCGCTCCACAAACAAAGAAGCCCTCCGGCAGGTTCCAGGCCCACAACTGGCCTGGGAAGAGGGCAGTGGCCATTCAGGGCACTGCCAGGCTGTCCCCTAGGGGGTGGCAGAGTCCTTATTCTACAGACTCTGCGTTCTCTACTGGGCCTTCTGAAAACTCAAGGACGTGGTCTCAGCTGGCACTGAGGCAGTTTGGGGCAGAGAAAGCGTGGAAATGGGGCTGTCTGCTTCCTCTGGAGCATGGTCTCCCTCTGTTCCCCACCCAGCTGCCCAGCACTCGCATCCCTGCAAGAGAAAAAGCAACCCCTCCCTCAGTACACTCAGAAGCCTCCCCCTCAAGAGGCCGCCAACGGCCAGAGAGGACCCCAAATGGGCTGGCAGAAATCTGCTGAGCGACCCCTTGCTGCCAGCCCAGACCTAGAGTTTATCTGAGGTTCGGTGGTAAAGAGACGGACAGACAGACATCCTTGCCCTGCCAATCCTGGGTGATCCTGCAGAAAAGGCTCAGGGTGCCTCGTGAGCTACCCGGGGGGAGCAGGAGTGCTTGACTCTCTGAATCTCCCAGACTCCTACACTCTCCTATTCCTCTCTGCCTTCTGGATGCCTCCAGAAGGCCAGACAGGGGCTCTAGGAAGGAAGAGGGCCCCACGCAGGTTATGATGAGCTAGAAAGAAAGGAGGCAGCTACCACAGCCCTCAAGGAGGCTGGGGATGGTCTAAGGCTTCCGTGTGTGTGTGTCGGGGTGGGGGGCCCTTTTGCTCTGTGCTAAGGATCACCCCAACTCACAGTAATCAGAGGAGTCCCAGGCCTGGAAACCCCTTTCAAAACCATGAAGTTTTCCCTAACCACCATGAAGTTTTCAACAACAGAGCTGAAATCCAGCACAAACTCATCAGGCTCCCCGCAGCTGTCCCCCTCCAAGCCCCCCACGCTCCCTTTGCCATCTCCCCTCTGCAAAGGGTACAACCTTCCTCCCGACTTGCCCCTCAACCAGAAACAGGGTGGGGGGTGGTCGCCAGCATCCAGGAAGGGGAGTAGCAGTGGCCAAACACAGTCAGAAGTAGACTGGTGCCTCTCTGAAGTAAATAAGGCAGAAGCCAATGAAAGAAAAAAAAAAAAAAAAAAGCCAACTCCCTCCTTCTCCCACCCCCACGCTAATAAGAAGGCGGGGGTAGGGGGGGCTCTGAAAAAAACCCACTTCACATTTGCCAGCATCTCATGGGGAGTAGTGTGTGCTTTTTCTTTTAATTCCTTGAGATTTTAAAATAAACATCTTGAATGTTCTGATGAGATACGCATGCCTGCTTACATAAGGAAGTACAGAGTGTACCAAAACAGCAGACCCAAAAAAGCATAAGCTGTCAGAACAATGAGTACAGACACGGGGCATTTACAGCGGGCCGTGGTGTACACTTTTATTTACAGTACCTCTTATCAGACAGAGAACACCGGCTGCCGATCCCAAAGGCCAGCACTGCGTGTTCTTTCACTCAAGGAGATGTGTACTCCCCGAGAGGATCTGGAAGGCGGGCTCGTTGCCCGCTTGCTCTCTCTCTCTCTCTCTCCAGCTCGCTCTTTCTCCTGGATCAACACAACAACAGCTGATCCAGAACCAGAATCTCGGGGAGGGACACTCCTTCGGGGACGGGGGTGGGGGGAGTTGCGAGCAGATGCAGGCTGGACGGGAGACCGGCTCAGGGTACAGTTGGAGGAGAGTTTGAGCCTAGCAGACAAGGGAGTGGGGGCAGGTTACCCACGACAGGATGGGGGAGGGGGGCAGGGGGGCAGTGAATGAACTAAGGGTGCAGGCCCCAATCCAAGGGAGGATGGAGGAAGCCACCAGGGTCATCTCCAAGCCATGCCAACAGAGACAGGGACTAATAGGGGACTGCGAGTGGCAGGTTTTTGGACCTCTAGATGTCAGTTCCCCATCAATGACTTGCTAAGTGGCTGGACCTCTCACACGGGGCTCAGCGTCTGCCCCGTCAAAGACCAGACTGTGCAATGGGTCAGAAGGAAAGGCTGAGGCGTCTGCAGTCTGAGAGAGCACTTCTTACCCCACCTGATAAACCTCATGCTGTCGGGAGGTCCCACGGTACCCTGGTGTGCTTGGCTGTCACTGGGATCCTGGGTCTTCCTTGTCCCTTATGCCTGTAACTCACTCTCAGAGAGCCTTTGGAGCTCTCTTGGTCACCAGCTACAGCACCAGCGGGAACCCAGCCGGCTTAGAAACGCAGCCCCTGGCCACCAGTATAAACTCATGTGCTCGGTATACCAGACAGGTCAACAACCCTTGTTCCGGGGTCAAACAGACCAGGTTCAAGTCCTGGTTCTGTCATTCCTCGCTGGGCAAGTGAGTTCTCCTGTCCGGGCCTATCTTATAATTGGGCACAAAGCAGCTGCCTCCCAGGGCTGAGTGAGGACTCATTTAAACAGCATAGGTAACCAACCGCTCCAACAGCACACCTGGCGCACGCGAGGGACTCAATCAACGCAGCCCGACGTCAGCAGCATCACTGTCCCCACTGCCCTCCCCCACTGGTAAGGCCTGGGCCCGGGAAAGCAGCAAAGGCCTGCGACCCACATATCAGAACATTTGCAATATTCTCACCACCCAGCCAAAACACAGGGAACAAAAGAAGGGAGACAAGATGTCCACTCTGGACAAGTCCTCAGCAGATGTTCTCTGGGGGATGGAAGATAAAAGAAGCAGAAGACACGAACGACTGGGTACCTCCATGAAACCCCTCTACAAACCAACAATGTACACAGAGCCCCGGGCGGGGGGTGGGGGGAGCGGGGGAGGCTCCGTCAATGAAGTGTCTGTCTCTTGACTTTAGCTCAGATCATGATCTCGGGGTCGCGAGACGGAGCCCCATGTGGGGTTCCACCCCGGGCATGGAGCCTACTTAAGATTCACGCTCTTCCTCTTCCCTCTGCCCTTCCCACCTAAAATAAAAACCAAAACAGACCAACAATGTACAAGTAAAGACAGGGCCCCAGTCGCTCTTCGCTGGGAGAAGGTCGAAGAAATGGCAGCTCTCCAGTCAGCTCTCAACACTCACGGCCAAGTTTTGACAGCACTATCAACCTCCTTCTAAAATGAGTGCAAGCCTATTTAAGGTGAATTATTTTAAATAAAATACAAGTGGGATAATTAATCTGTCACAACAAAAACAACAGCACGCAAATCTTCCCAGGGTCGAAGCAAGAGTATTGATTTGGGGGTTCGTCTTCGGGCTGCCTTTAACCCCTTTCTTCCCCAGGCAACTCCCATGACTGGCTAATCAAGGTATGGAGGGTAATCAAGGCAGTGACACAACCCCTTCTCTTGTTTGAGAACGTCAGGCCCCACTCTGGATGGACTAGACTTCCAGACACGCTGGGCCAACTCAGACGTCCACCTGAGGTGAAGTCCCCAGCAGCTGGTGGCCAGACCCAGCAACAGAATTCTCCTCACTGGTGACAGGGTCCTGGGGCCAATTTTGTAGACTCCCTTTCCTCCTTGAAATGGGGGGATTAACGCCCCCATGTCCACCCTCCATGAAACACTAGCCCACAGCAGGTGCATGAATAGTTACTATGATTCTGGGCTAGCTTCATGTCATCAAGCTGTTGGGCTCTAGGGGGTCAGCCTCTGGTCTGAGCCTTCTGGAACTCCAGTCCCTAAGATTCCAGCCCCAGGGTTCCTGGAGGGAGGCCCACCTGCGACAAACACCCGAGAGAGAGGAGACCGGGCATTCCCTGAAACTCTTGCACACAAGGTGTTCAGCTTCTGGGGAGGACAGCGGGGCACCGAGAGGGGAGGCCAGTGGAGAGCGGGCTTGAGGAGAGCTCGCCTGAAACACCATCAAGAGGAAAG
Organism: Mustela nigripes; assembly: GCF_022355385.1. Lineage (NCBI taxonomy): Eukaryota > Metazoa > Chordata > Mammalia > Carnivora > Mustelidae > Mustela > Mustela nigripes. Next base: position 94,753,188 of record NC_081557.1, read on the forward strand.
GACTTAGAGTCCCAACTGTCCCTGCCTGCACTCTGTAGCCTTGGGTCAGCCACTTCATCTCTTCATCTGTAAGTGACAAGTTTTAAATTGGGACATGTCTCAGGGTCAAGAGAAGATGGACGGGTGTTGTGTGAGAAGTAGCTGGAGGTACATGGCAGAGACCGCTCTCCATGGCTATAAAAGGGAGCTCCTGTGCTTACAACCCTTGGCAATGGGAAGGTGCTGGCTAACCCGAGCCGGGATTGGCTTCTCTGGTTCAGACAGGGGATTCCTTCTCAAGGAAATACCTTGCTCCATCAGGCAGGCAGCGTGGAACAGACAGTCCAGACACTGGGAGAATCATTAGCCAGATAGAGCAGGGCCACGCCAATGAGGCCAAAGGGAAAACTGAGCCTGGGTTCCAGGGGACATCTAGGCTCTCAGGGACTTGCAGCTTTTTGTTTAAGAAAGATAACTCTGCAGTCTTGGCATCTGAAGGAGACTAGGTAGAAAGGTCATTGGAGATTTCTCCCCTCAACCTTTGGATACCAACAATTGGTTTCTCCCGTGGACCCTACTAGGGCCTTCTCAGGTGAGAGGTTCAGAGTGGAAAGAAGGGTTTCTATGGGCATCTAGCAGATTCAAAACTCTGTCCATTACCCAAACCCCTGGCTTCCTCCCTCAACCTTAATGACCCTGCTCCTTTCTGCGGAAGCACCCTTAGAGTCCTCTGTCACAGGCCTTCCCCCCGAAATCTGGCCTGGTGGCCCCGCCCCAGCACCCCTCCCCAGGGTGTGAGATTCGTGAGCACTGTCTGGACAATGGAGAGAAGCAAAGCCGGGCTGCTCCGTGGGCAAAGGCCAAGATCCAAGCCCTGCTTGCCAGAATTTCGAGCTGAGGTCAGCTACCACCCAGTCCCCCAACATCCCCTGGCACTCCCTCCAATTAAATTCCCACTTATTTTCAGAGGGAAGGCAGAGAGAGCATGGCAGCCTTCCCCAGCCCTGACTGCATCCTGGTCCTGCCTCTCACCTCTGGGAGCCGCAGTGTCCTCATGGACCCAGGAGCCCCTGACAGCTGCTCCCGCCCTACAAGTGTACAAATCCGGGGGTTCCGTTCACTAAGCAGTGGGGCCACAGGTGTTGGGAGGTCTCCAGGCAGTGACCATGAAGGCGCCTAGCAACAGAACCGCCTTCAGGCAACGGCCCCCTAACCCTCCCATCCAGGGGTCCAAGGGGTCCTGCAAGGACCGCCCTCCATGCGGAGCAGCAGGGTTCTACTATCATCCCAACAGTGGGAACAAGAATACAAATGGCAAAATCTACTGAATGTTATGAAGTAAGCACCGTCCTAACAGCTTAACGTGCCACGTACCAGTCAATTCTCCCATCAGTTCTAACGTTATCCCCATCCTGAAGATGCGAACGTGGAAGTTTGAAAAACTTGGTTCACTTAGCCAAGGTTTCATAGCTAGTGTGCATCAAAGAAACAGAAACGAAATCGGGGTGGCAGCACGGAGAGCCCACCAAATAGAGGCCTTTGATGCTATCAGAGGTTAAAGAATAAAACGCTCCTACTCAGGGAGGCAGAAAAAGGCCCCAAAGGCAGCGTGCTCAAGTCCTCGGTCGTCCTCCACACTCTGGCGCTGGTGGGTCTTCCCCACACGCTCCCAGGCCATCCCCCTCCTAGCAAATGCTCTTCTCTGAGCACTTTCTCTGTCAAGAACAACTTCCTGGTGCCCAGGTGTGACAGCAGTGCCCATCAGAGTCTAGACTGGGAACCAGGGGCTCCAGGCTCTACATCCAGCTCTGCTGGGCACAGTGGTATATTCTAGCATCCTGATTTCCTCGGCCACCATTTCTGCATCTGAAAAATATCCCCTCAGAACCACCTGGCAGTAGCAGGAGAGGAATGAGGTCGAGGACAAGAGAACATGCGGGGCTTTACAGAAGAAAAGGTACAGCCGATCCTCTGGGCTGACTTACAATAAAACCCCAGTTAGGAACAGCCCTCCATGGGGCACCTGGGTGGCTCAGTCAGTGAAGCATCTGCCTTCAGCTCAGGTCATGACCATAAGGTCCTGGGATCAAGCCCCGCATCGGGCTCTCTGCTCAATGGGGAATCTGCTTCTCCCTTTTTTTTCCTCCCTCTGCCTCTTTCCCTGCTCGTGCTTCCTCTCTCTCTCTCAAATACATAAATAAAATAATTCAAAAAAAAAAAAAAAGAAGAAGAAGAAGTCTCTCTCTACAACCTCCATGGCTAGCTCCCCTCCTTGACATTCTCCTTTTGATTTCTAAGCAAGCAAGATATTCTATCATAAAAAACAGTCAGTTGATGGGGCATGGGGGTGGTTCAATCAGTTAAGGGTCTGACTCTTGATTTCAGCTCAGGTCCTGATCTCAGGGTTGGGAGATTGAGCCCTGAGTTCGGCTCCACACTCAGTAGGGAGTCTGCTGATGATTCTCTCTCTTTCTCTGCCCCTCTCCCACTTGCATGTGCTCACTCTCTCTCTCTCTTTCAAAATAAATAAAATTTTTAAAAAATCAATTGTTTCCAAAGTAGAAAAATAGATTCTCACACTGATAGACGATAGCAAACACATTCTTTCAGAGGCTGAAACGGACAAGGTTTCCCTGGTTGACCTTCACTTAACCAAAAAGTCTCTTTATTCCCCCTTTCTGGGCAGCCTTGCTAATTGAGGCTTTATAGAACAGATGCTCACTCTTGGCTTCGAGGGTCTCTTCCCTTCACCCCTCCCTCCCCATGCCGCATGTGCCCCTTATAACCTGCCCTTTATTCACTGCCCAAATTGGACCCCTTCCCCCAAGAAGGGCACACAAATCCAACTCGTTTGGGGCTAAATATGTAAATCTTGGGCTGAGGTGGCCATCCTGGACTGCAGAGTTGCCAGCTGCTGTAAATTCATACACACACACACACACACACACACACACACGCCAAGGTAGAAACCACCAATCCTCAGCTTCTACTGTTCTTCTCTTCCTGATGACAGCTGGGAAAGAGGCCCGTCACCTGGCTCGCCCGTCACAACACCCACCGCCCCATCTCAGACCGAGCCCGGGGGGACTGCCACCCGCCCTCCCCCTTCCGCAGGCCCCTTGGTGGCACGTCGCGGCTGCCAGTCTCTCCAGGCCTGCTGTGGCTTTCAGAAAACAGAGCATTTCTATTTTTAGCCCATCTCAGCCTAATAATACCCCCCAACACCCATTCAGCTTAATCACTTTATTGAGGACAAGAAGCAGGCTCTCCAGCCCGGGCGCTTCTGATGTTAGGAAGTAGTAAAATGTTCAAACTGGTTAAAAATGACACTCACTGGCTTGCCTTTGGTGTTTTGAGACCTTAATTGAGGCCCAGGCTATGGATCTAAGGAACCTTGCAGGCTTCAGAGTCTTTCCTTCTTACCCCCTGCACCATAATTGAGGTGTTACATTACAGCTCCAGCACTGACATTTTCAGGCTCAAAATTCAGAAGCCTGGAGGCTCCACACTTTTTGAAACAGAAACATGGCCGGTCACCCTCTAATGCCCCTTCTTAGCATGAATCACCCCCCACCACCGCCCAAAACAACAAAACGCAACTCGCCTCTTGTGGCTGACCTCGTGCAGAGCTGGGGGAGATGACCCTCCCCCGTGTTAGGCGTTATTAAAGCGAATCTGACAACTAAAATGACATCGAGTTGCTGCTTGAAAACAGGAAGGTTTGTTTGGTGTAATTAGAGGACCTGAGAATTTGGTGTGTGCAGAAAATAGACTGTTGGCAGCTCTTTCGCACGCACCTTTGAGACCGTGACTTCCAAAGGTTTGGGGTGACATTCACGAGCGTGCAATCTGTGCCTTGCAAACCAGGGGCTGGGGGTGACGAGAGCAGCCTGGAAAAGGAATGAAAATGCCCTGGTCTCAGAGGTGAAGACCAGCAGCGTCAGGGGCCAGCCAGCCTGGGTTTACAGTCCAACACTGCCTCCTTTTCGCAGGGCGATCTTGGGTGAGTGAAGTCAGTTTCCTCCGCATCCCGTGGAATCCTAACAGCCCCAGCCTCAGTGAGGGCTTGTGGGGATCGAGCAAGGTCGTGAAGTGCCTGGCAGGATAATCTGGCACCTGACGGCCCTCAGTCCACATTAGCTGTCCGGGTTACCGTCACTCTGTCGCGGGCACCTTCTAGGTTTAGTCCTTGTCTCTGCAGCCTTGCACACACGCGCACACACACACACACACACACATACACACGGAGTCTGACGCTAGAAGGGCTAATCACCAGCTGGTTGCATGCCATCTCAGGGTGTCTGTAGACACGGGGTCAAGAGCACCACGGACTCAAAGCGTCTGATGGGATCTGTCCCAAGCAGGAGCTTTGAGGGTCTGGATGACCTTTCGGTTCCCCCCCAGCCGGCTCCCAGGCCTGCGAGCTTACTGGGAGAGGCTCCTCTGCCTTCCCAGCCAGCCCTTCCCTCCTCCCATCCTCTCTTCCTCCCCTTCGCGGGCAAGGTGCTCAGATCCCCTTTATAAACTTCTTGCTCTTCGGAAGGCAGAGGCGGGATGCCTCATTAACTTCCCCAGCTAATTTTACAATTTAACCAAATACCACATTCCTGCCTTGATGCAGCCAGCCTCTGCCTGCGACCAGCTTTTATGGCTGTGCGATGGAGGAAGGAGGTGGTCCAGGCCAGAGACGGGGCCAAGGCTCAAAAACTAATGTGGGAGATGAAGAACAGGAGGGTCGTGCGTGTGCGTGTGCGTGTGCGTGTGCGTGTGCGTGTGTGCGTGTGCGTGTGCATGCACATGCGTGTGCGTGTGTGTGTATGCGTGTGTGTGTGGCTAGTCTGCATATGCTCCAGAGCAGAATTCTAGGCTGTTCTGGGCTGAGAAGTAACGGAAGAAAGCCACACAAGGCCCTTAGTGTCAGAAAGACAGAGTCCTCTGGTGACAGTGACGCAGTCTACCTCCCCACCTCTACCCCCGGGGGCCAGGGGGTAGAGGATCTGGGTGCCGTCCTCTAAGGGGCATGACTGAGGGCTGACGAGCAGCGGGCCAGAGGTTCAGCAGGCCTACCCAGATGACACATTCAGCTTGGCCAGGCCTCAGCATCCCCACCAAAGGGCACTGAGAGACCCCTCCCGGCCCACTGCGCCCAGGACTTGTGGATAGCAGGTTCAGGCTCCTGAGGGAAGTTCTGGTGGAGAGGCAGGTGTGCTGGGAGCGCAGCACGGGTAAGAAAGTCCTACCATAAAGAATCCTCTGCAGGGGGTGGGGGGTGCCTGTGTGGCACTGGTTAAGCGTCCGACTCTTGATTTTAAGCTCAGGTCATGACCAGGCACGGAGGCTGCTTAGGATTCTCTCTCTCCCTTTGCCTCTCCCTACCCTCTACCCCATGCACGCATGCTCACTAAAAAAAAATAAATAAAAAAAAAAAAAAAAATCCTCTGGGATAAGAAAGACCCCGTCCACACACCCAGGAGCTGCACTGGTCCCACTTACTCAGGCTCACACCCCATCCACCCACAACACAAACCCTGAGAGGGAGGGTGGGAGAGAAGGTACAACTGGGGCCTTCTTGCCTGTGTTCAGGTCTTGCTCTCAACACGTAGGTCACTGATAAAGACACTGGCCATGACGCTCCCTGTTCCCTGGCCAGCTCTCCCCGGACTGCCAGAACCTACATCTGTCCCTCGTCTTCTCTGAACATCTGACTCCGGACCCCCCAAACCTCAGTCAATGCAAAACTGACCCAGCAGGGCTCTCCCAGATGTACGGGGCTGTTCCCTTCGGGCCCCAACAAAGGGACCATGAGATCTGGGCCAGTCAGCCCCTGAGGGACCGCAGCCTCCCAAAAGATCTGGTCTCCGGGCCTCTGTCTATCCTCGGCTTGTGTTAATGAAGGCAGTGGAGGAAGACTCCAGCAAATCGAAAGTTTCAGGGCGTTCTCTCCTTACCTGGAGTACCTTGTTACTGAAAATGACTGTGGCCTTGCATAAAATTACTCCGACAAAATGCTCATTGCAGCTGCCGATGAGCTCCTGGTGCTCAATTAGCTCGTAATAGTGCGCGAGAGAGCTGCCGGGGCTTAATCCGACTGCCCCAGAAGACTTCTTATCCCAACTACCTAATGGAAAGTTTAGAACTCCTTTTTTTTTTCTTTTCCCTTTCCCTGGCAAGTGAAAGAATTCCAATCAAAATGGGACAATTGGGGCGCCTGGGTGGCTCAGTGGGTTAAGCCTCTGCTCAGGTCGTGATCTCAGGTGCTGGAATTGAACCCCGCGTTGGGCTCTCTGCTCAGCAGGGAGCCTGCTTCCCTCTCTCTCTCTGCCTGCCTCTCTGCCTATTTGTGATCTCTGTCAAATAAATTAAAAAATAAAATATTTGGGGGGCACCTGGGTGGCTCAGTGGGTTAAGCCGCTGCCTTCAGCTCAGGTCATGATCTCAGGGTCCTGGGATTGAGCCCCGCATCGGGCTCTCTGCTCAGCGGGGAGCCTGGTTCCCCCTCTCTCTCTGCCTGCCTCTCTGCCTGCTTGTGATCTCTGACTGTCAAATAAATATATAAAATCTTTTTAAAAAAATAAAATAAAATAAAATATTTTTTAAGAAAATGGGACAGTTGGGGGAAGGAGAAGGAGGGAACATGTTAACTTGGCGGGGGCAGTCTAGAAGAGACCGCTTTGTCGATTGAATCCTAAAGAGGATCCAAGTAAAGGAGCATGGCAGAACAGAGCATACACCTCTCTCTCTCCCACTGCCTTCCCACCTATGGGGATAGCTCCTGTCCCTTTCAAGAAAAGCACACAGTAGGCCAGGACGCTGGGTCTCCGTGTCCCTTCACATCCCTCCAGGGCAGCCAAGCCCCTGGCCTCATCCCTACCAAAACACAGCCCTTGAGGCTATGTGTCCCCAACCTGGGCTTCTAGGAGCCCTGGGCGGGGGGGTCCTCTACTCTTGTGTGAGAAATACAGAATACTCTGGATCTGTGTCCCATCTGACCCTTACTTGTGCATTTGTGTGTGTTCTGTGCAGGCCTCAGCACGGCAGGCCCACCCGCCATGCTAGCTTCTCATTTTTAATGCAAGGTTTCTCAACCTGCAGCTCAAGGACAGTCGTAGCATCCTTAGAACTCTGAGGATTCTCAAATACAAGAAAGAGGCTCTAGACCTCCTCAGCCGTCCCCCTCAACTGCTGTGTATAGAGGAGGAGGAAGAGGAGAAGGCAGAGGTGTCTGTCTGGTTGGTTCTGATTCACAGAAGCTCCTGCTTCATCTTGTCCACCAAAGCAGGCCCCTCACCTACCACAAAGCACCATCTGGACATTGCAGCAGGAAATAAAACTCCGCCTCTCCCGAAGCCATTCCTCACCGCCCTGGTCCTGGGGAGTCTCTCCCTCCCCTCCACTGTGGCACTGACTTTCCCCCTTGTGGGGACAGTGAGCACACCCAGCCCTGCTGACGGCTCGCATCATGTTCTCAGCCAGGCCCATAGACCCTTGCGGGTAGGGACCCCGGCGGCAGCCCCTCTGTTCTGCAGTGGTTTGCCAGTCACTGGCCCTCAGTGGGTAATTGCTAAGAGATGAATCCATTCATGACTTCCCCCCAAAAGAAAGCCACATGTAGTGACCCAGAACACTTAGAGGGGTTTCCTCTAACTGCCCAGCCTTTGGCATCTGGTTCCCATTTGGTTGATGTTTCTGTCCCCAGAGAAGGCTCCAGCATCCACAGTGTGGCCTGGGGAAGATAAGGTTGTTGAAGAACAGAGAGAACGAGCTTCATGTCAAGTGGTTCAGTCTCCCTGGACAGAATCCAAAAGGTCAGAGAGGCCACCACCTCCCTGACTCCAGGACCCTGAGCATCTGAGAAGCTAGTGACAACCCAAGGCATCAGAGCCCCCACATTTCTGGGATGCAGCAGCAGCCGGCTGACCCTTTCACTACTGACTCAACACCCCAGAGGGCCTCTCCCCACAACCACAGCACCCAGCTGGGTCGCCGTGCAGGAGGAACCCCAGGCAGCTCTCGGGTCCTGTTCCCTCTTCTCTGCGTGGGATGGTGCTGGGAACGTGATATGACCAAGTTCTCGCCTGGTTGGGAGGGCCATACACTCACTCCTGGGGGCCACTAGCGATGCTCCCAGAACGACCCAATCCCAGCCCCGTAAGGCAATGGGGAAGAATAATGGTCACAGTGGCAGTTCAGCTCACCATGTGACTCCAGCAGAGCAGAAAGGGCTCATATGCCACCCACCTGCTCTGACAGCCCAGGTACAAGGCCCCGAGCAGAAGCCCCAGCCACAGCATCCCCCCTAAGGGCAGGGCCTCACCGGCTCTCCCTGTCTCAGCCTCCCAGGCTTTGAGACACTGCTTATCCCCACAAATAAAAAAGCGAGCACTGGAACAGGTACAGCAGTGTGGTGTGCTAGAAAAGCAAGGGGAGGGGGGCAGACAGCTCTGGCTCCAAATCCAGCTCTCCAAATCCACTTCCTAGCCGTCTGACCTTAACGCAAGTGACTTCAACTCTTGAAGCCTTCCTGTCCGCCCCTACAAAATGGAATCAGCCTCTCGATACTCCAGAGTCAATGTAGGATATCTGAGCTCGGACACACAGAGCGCCAAGTACTGTGCCTGAAACACAGCAGGCCTTCGGGAAAGTGCCTTTCTCTCCTTCCCTTGTCCCTACCGTCCATCCTGAGCCGTTCACTTATTCAACAGATCTCTCCTGAGAGCCTGCGAGTTGTCTGACCGTGGGGAGGCAATAGAGCCTGCGGCCAGTAAGGCTTGCCTCCATCCTGGTCTGGTCATCCAGACTGCTGCATCCCAGGCCTGGCAGGAAGAAGGAGGGAGTTTTGGAGCAATTTCGTCCCAGACAGCCAACCACGCCCTCACCCACTCCCCCCACCCCCGTTAGTTTATTCCAAAAATGAGTTACAACCACCGTGCAGCTTGCTCTGCTAGGTAGGAAGGGGGATGTGGAAATAAATCACAGGTTCTGAAGAAACTCAGAGTCTAGCAGGCAAAAAAGGACAAGCAAATAAATAGCTATGACACAAAGAAGGTGACAGGTGCCATAAGAAGGGGTAGATAAATGGCTCCGAGCAATCAGATGGGGGGTGGCCTCTTGTCCTACCCAGACAGACACATGCTATGGCTGCACTGGCTGCCTTTAAAAGACAAGAGAAAAAGGAGCACTCACCGGCTGGCACCATTCCTAGCACGGGAAGCAGGCAGGAGCTATTTAAAAGGACTAGAGGCAGGTTAGAGCCTCTTCTGGCAATTTCCAAAACTTGAGCTTCCTCGAGCTGGCTGGGTAGCTGGACCGAACTAGCCCTGTCCAAATCCTATAGATCTTAAAATAACTAATAATAATAATGATAATAATAACTTAGCTGTTGCCAGGATGGTAAAAGAACCTCGCCATTCAAAGGAAGGGTCTGCACGGGGCGGGAGGGGAGGCTGGCAGGGGAGAGGAGCAGAGGACGGGGCAGAAAGGGAAACGCCCCCCAAATATGGATCAGGACAACCGGCGAAGAAATGTATGCATTGTAGTTGCTTTACTACCTAATTAATTCAGTAATTTCAAAAACAATTTTATTTATGTTCCATTTACCACATCAAAAGTAAAAAAAAAAAAAAAATCCTACTGATGCTAAAATAATACCTCAAGGCATCTATTTTTAATCAGTTAAAAAAAGGGGGGGGTTAAAAAAAAAAAAAAACAGCCCTGGTTTCTATACAATCTCTCCCGGGCAGACCACCAGCCCTCAGAGAGGGAGAAAGAGAGAGAGAGAACACAGCCAAGCCTTCTCTGAGAGCCTTCCTGGCTGCTCAAAACCGAGCTTGTCAAAAAAAAACAAATCCATAATGGCCCGAGGCTCCTCTCCAATCTATTTTCTGCTCAGCTGGTTTTAAATGAAGTTATTATGAGTCATTAAAACACCCGCAAGCCAGTGGAAGTCAGCCAATTACAATTTTAAATTTAGCCCGTTCTCTGCCCCATTCTCTTGTTTTCTTCCTCTGCCCACAGAATGCTGCTGCTGGTACTTCTTCCCTCCCTTCCTTTACCCAAAGTGGAAGAGACAGTTATGAAAATGCAGAGTAGTGCACGGCAGGCAGAATCATTCACATGAAACTCAAATTATTAAATTACAAAAATGCAAAGCGGCAGCCCCCTCCAAAGTCGACCCATGTCTCTCACTGGCCCACTGGATTCCTCAGAAACTCCAGACCCCGATCTAGAGGGCACAGGGCTCATTTTTGAAAAATGAAAATGTTCTTCAGTGGGGTCCTGTTGAGAAACACGTCCGTCTGTCACACGGCGTCGACATGCTCGGGGCCGAACCCACGAGAGGGACACACGCCACCAACATTCAAGAATTCATAACAAACAATGAAGTTCAAATTCGGAGGTAACGCAGGCTTTGCAATCAAGCATGAATGTTGGTAGAAGTCACTAGATATGATGAGCTCATTTAGTTTTTAAATCTGCAAGGTAATGGTCTGTGCGGGGCCATTATAGCAGAGGAACAATTTTGAGTATTTCATGTAAACGCTTCTTCTCAATCTCTCTTTTCTCCCAAACACACGCACGTGCACGCACACATGTTCACACACTCACATACATAAATCCCCCTCATTTCTGGGAACCTGACTGCAGCTTCTCTGCACCCTCCAAGGAGTCAGTGGTGTCTTTCCCAAAGAACTGTTCATCCTACTTTCTCCATGGACCCTAAGGAACTGAGGAGTCTGGAAGCTCCAAGGAAGACACTCCCAGACCTTAATGTCTACTTCCATCAGCCCAGGGTTCCTCCCGAATCACACAGGCACGCACGTGCACGTGCGCGCGTGCGCACACACACACACGTGCGTGTGCCCCCATGTGCCCCAAAAGAGAACCAGCGCTCTGCCCCAGGCTGACACCCTTCGACTGCCCAGGGAGGCAGGAGAACCAAAGTCACAGACCCGAGCAGGTGGGGCCCCTAAGAAAAGGGTGGCTGTCCTGTCATTTCATGGCCAGTCCCTAAAGGCCAGTGTGCAGGCCAGGATGCTACCGTGTGCCTTGATCTCCCCAGCGGCGCTGTGTGCGTGGGACTTTCTGTCTGGCCCCACCTGCCAGCCTCATTGAGAAGAGAACATGAAATCCTCAGAACGTGAAGTCCGGGCCCCCTGGGACCAGAGGCCACTTATCCAAGGCAGGAGGATCTGTCCTGACCCCCGTGGGAATGCAAATGTGAGGCCTGTGACCACGGCTGCCACTTTGGGGGCGGGGGGAGAGTCCCCAGGATGGAGCTGATGTCACCTTCCTTGGTCTTGGCTTTGACTCTCCCTACTCTGCTGCTCCCACTCTGGGGCCTTCCACCAGCAGCTCCTCGCAGCCGCTCTAAGCAGCCGGTCCTCCCTGATGGAGCGCCCGCTTCAGCAGCACGTTTGTACCCCAGGCCCTCCCTGGCACCGCCAGCCTGTTCCCCATGGCGGGTCCTCACACCTCCAATCCCTCACCTTCTGACAGACAGTTCCCCAAATTGTGCAAGCCGCAGGCCCCACCAAACCGAGAGCTGCCCGTGAAACACCAGCACGTCGCATTACTCACCAAATTTTCACCGAGAGCCCTCGGAGGGCGACGCACGACGCCAGGTCACTGGTGTGTGAGGATGCCCGGGGGCGCTGACCCCAGGGGCTTGGGACAGACCACCGTCAGTACGGCGCCAGCAGCAGTGTCCAATATGGACCTTGCAAAACCAAACCCCGCTCTCCCAGTGGCCCCTGCCCAGCTTGACTTGAGAAAACATCCAGGGACCCAGGGGGAGCAGAAGCGAAGCCAGGAAGCCCCATGCTGCTCCCTGAGAGGCTAGGGCAGAGCACACAAGGTTCCAGGCTCTGGGAGGACTCGCTTAGGAGTCGTCCCCGGGGCCCTGCCTGGTGGGACATTTTGTTCCCCAGCCCAACCCCACCCAACTGCCAAGCTACGATGCTTTGAGGAGTGAGAGAGGGAGAGACAGACCAGCGACGATGCATGGAGACAAAGACAGATGAAGACCTGAGAAGGAACACAGGAAACACAGAGGAGCAGCAGGACGGGGCTGGGGCCAAGACAGACGTCAGGACAGGGACAAAGAAACGGTGTTGAGAGGAGACTGGGGGACAAGTGAGAAGGGAAGAGAGGCCCGCCAAAGCGCAGCCTCCTGCCACCACGGACAGCCCAGAAGAGGGCGCTCAAAGGCCCGCCGGGGAGCGGTGCCGCTGGAATGGCAGGACCCCACCAAGTAGCCCCCCGGCCCAGGGACTGGAGGGCCAGGGGTGACGGCCACAGGGGAGAGCACGGACTGAACGCCCACGAAGCCCGGCGGGGGGCACGTCTGGGAAGCAAAAGGTGTGGACCTTGGGGGTGGGGCCCACACCAACATCCTCCCCCACCTACAACCCCAGAATCTAATCACCCTCAGACCAAAGCAAGGGCCAGTGAAACAGCTCAGAGCTTAGGAAGGACGGAAGGAGCAGGGGAGAGATCAGGAGAGAGGAGAACAAACAGGAGACAGACAAGGAACCTCCCCCCCCACCTCTCTAGGGCCATTCCCTTCCCCCAGGGGACTATCACCGCCCAGACTCACTGCCAACATCACAGGGTGGTGGGAGAGGGCGTGTGGCCGAGAAACCACCCTATTCTGGGGGCCATAAACATCAGAGACAGAGAAACACCAGAGACAGAGAAACACACACACACACACACACACACACACGCACGCGCACACACAGAGAGGTTATTACATAATTTCCACTTTCTTTCCTCCACCCTTAAAGTAATGTTCTATCTGACAGGCTCCTCTCTGAGGGGGGAAAAATGACAAATCCAATCCAAAATTCAACAGCCTGTGTTCTGTTCGGAGAGCACACAGTGTACTGTACAGCCCATAAAACTCCAAACAGCCTCCAGACACTGCTGCAATCGTCCTCCATCAAAACACTTTGTCTTGCATACAAAAATAAGATACAGCGCTGAACGGAATACAAAATCAGCCCATTACAGTACAGGGAGACTGCTACTTAGCAACCAGGGGGCTCTAAAGCCTCGGTGCTCTACAGGAAGCAAAATCTGTCGAGCCTGTTGGGCAAATGATAAACATTAGCAGTATTAAAAAACACAAAAGCCATGTAAATGGATAGACATAATGTGAAAGCGAATTTATAGAATAAATTGGGTCGGGGGACTTGGGTGCAGGGGGAGAGGCTGGGATTCAGAGGGGTAGAGGCAACGAGCTTCCCCAACCCCTGCTAAGGCACCATATGGAGAGAGAGACATGTGTATTTGGTGGGGAGGGATATGCGAACCCCTTTTCACACAGGGGCTGTAGGTGCGGGGCGGGAGGCAGGGGAGGGGGTGAGACGTGGTAGAACACTGTTTAATACAATGACCTGCAATGAACTTTGCCAGCTTCCTCTGTGGGGCTGGCCCGACTGGCCGTCTTCAGGGCTGGGAAGCTGGGCCACGCGCACCCAGCAGCACCGAGGCGGGCAAAGGTGGGGTTTTACCTGCCTTGAGGGGGGAGGCACCACACCCAGGGCTATCACAGGACCTGTCACTTGATGTAAACACAACCCTCCGCCAAAAATAAATAAATAAATAAAAAGTTTAAAACAACAACAACGACGACCCAGACAACGAAACCAAAAGCACCCCATCTGGGCTGGAAAAATCAGTATATTTCATCAGGTAAAGGGGAAAAATACTCTGGCTGTGAATCAGCAGCAGGGTTTCGGATCCCAGCCAAAACAGGAGCTAAAAAGCAAAACCATATTCTTCTGGTCTCCATTTAGGCTCCCGAGGCAGAAAGCGAGAAGGGGCGGGGGTGGGGGGGGTGGTGAGGAAGGGGGCAGAGGGGGGAAGAAATGTATTTTTCATCAGCCAGTGTATAATTTATAAACAGCATTAAACAGTTTTTGTTTTCTTTTTCCTCTCTCCCGTGGATGGGCTTGGACAGCAGTCAAGCCTGCATTAATTTCTGCTTTGGGTACAGTGTGTTCTTGGAGGCACATCTGCAGGCGATCATAAACTCTCTGGAATGCTGGCAGAACATCCAGGCCTGCCGGCAGGCCAGTGACGACACCACTCTGGGAAAAAGTTCGGGAAGCGGGCCAAATTCAGGGCAGGGAGGGGGAGAGACAGACCAAGAGCACAGTGTTCAAGAGCGCGCAGGGAAAGTGGCTGCTTTTCCCCTCTTCCCCTCTGTCTGCACCCCAACATCCACGCAGATCCTGGGCCCCCGAGCCACTCCCAGCAGCCCCTCCCTGTGCTCTGAACCCATCCCCCCACATAGTGCCTGCCTCTGCAAGGCGTGTTGAGGGAGATAAGGGGCCTTGGGAAGTTTCTTCTGGGTCATCTGTTTTAGCCTGATGGCGTGGCGCGAACTTGAAGAACAGACAGGGACATTCGCCGAGAGCAGGCAGAGAGGAGATGAACCTGCCCCATCTTAGGCTCAGAGGTGCCAGCAGCAAGCAGTGGGTCCTGAGAGGCCCCCGTTAAACCCAAAATGCCTCTCCCGTCAGCTTGAGGACCATGCCTCACCGCCACAGGGAACTGACCAGCTGCAATGCCTCCCTGTCTTTGGGAAGAAAGACCCTGAACCCCAAAGCTAAGTGTTCTAAAAAAGAAGAAAAAGGAACAAGTACAATCCGTAGATCTTTGATGTCTCATAATTTCTTTCCCTTCCACGGGATCAGGACAGGAGAAAGCTCAAGAGAACCAATCTGGTTTCTGGCCCTAACCCCACCAGGCCTTTTCCTGCCAGATGGGATGACCCAGGCTCCCGATGATAGGCCCTGGCCACCCTGTGCTGTTGCTAGAATCCGAAAATCCATCAGCCAAACACCATATTCCTTCCCAGTGGCTCTAATAGGGGGAAGAGACTGGTGTCAGGGGAGCTTTCTCAAGAGCCATGGCTCACAACACCCAGAGAAAGGCAGGAGGGTTGAGTACAGGGGACTGACCGCTGGCAGGACTGGACTCCCAAAGGAAGGCCACCCTTAACCGTGGCTGGAGGTATGGGCCTATCTGCCCTCCAACCATGCCCCAAGATCATCAGGCACACTGCTTCTCCAAGAGGGTCTTAGAAATCCTACGCTCCAGGTTAGTGTACATCAAAAACCCCACAGTCCTTTCTTTCCAAGAAAAAAATAAAATAAAATAAAAAACCAAGTGTCACTCTGTCATTTAATCCTTCGGTGGTTCTCCAGTGTTGCAGGTAAATGCAGAATATTTTGGTATTCAAGGCCTCCACAATCCTGCCTCATCCCGCTGTTTCCAAAGCTTGCCTTCTAGAAGGGACACCCTCCCCATGTGAGTTCCTCCTAGAATTCTCTTCTGGTGCTTTGTGCACACAAATGTCTTTGACCATGACCTTATAACCAAGTATCTCTCCTACTGGATGGTCATAAGTTCCTTGAGGGCAGGGATGCTGTAAGCTCTCTCCAGTGCTAAGTACACAGAACCTGAAGTCCACTCAGCACTTGGTAAATGTCCACTGGCTGCAAAAATGAATAAGACTCCCAGAAAAGGGGCAGGCCATGGAAACACGAGAATCTCTAAATAGCATGCGGTCAAGTCAAAAGCAGGGGCAAGCCGTTCTGGGTTTGCTTGCTTCTAATCCAGCAGCACTGGCGCCAAGCTGTGGGAGATCCTACCTAATGGGAAACCTTACACCAGCAAATCCCAGAACTAACCCGAGTCACCGCCTGGGTCTGTGGTCTCTGCACAGACATCCCAGGGCAAGGAATCACCACTCAAGGGAGAACTGGGAGTGGCAAGGACACAGCAGGTCGTAGATGCTCTGGGACCAATCCCCACAAGGCACAAGGCTGCACAGGGTGGGGTGTGAGAGGTCAGAGTGATCCCAGGACGTGGAGTGGCTTGGATTCCTGCCCTGCTCACTGCCACAGTCCTACGCCTCATGTCCTCGTTCTAGAAGGAGCAGCTCTGCAAAAACATCCCAGGTGGTCACTCTCCTGACCTGACCTTCCTTTCCCAAACTCACCTCCGAGAAGGCAGGGTGTCGCCTGGATCAATCTCATTAGTTAATGAGTTAGGTTATTGTTTGTTAATTTAAACATATTGTTATTATCAGGTATATCTCATAAACACTTGATTAGTTAACGCATTCAAATCGAAATAAAAACTTCAATTAAACTGAACATTCCCTACTACCATTTAGGGTCTTTAAAAAGAAAAAAAAAAAAAAAAAGAGGGAGAGAGAGAGAGGAAGAGAAAGAAAGAATTGTCTCCAAGAAGGGCCTCCTACAGGGCAAACTTCTAATTAAACAAATTGTCAATTTCAACACAATGAAAACTGATTTAGGAGTGTAAATTTAGTATTCTAGTCACTGAAAATAAAACCTCACATCGTCGGCCTCGTACAGGCTGACTTCCTCGGAGAGGGAGACGCAGAGGACAGGAAGGCAACGTGAGAAAAGAGCCAAGCCCAGAAGTAAGAACGAGCAGGCGCGTTTCATCCTTTCCTAAATAACATCTCCGCAAAGTCAGTGTGGCCTGTTCTCCAGCAGCGAGAAGCTCTCTTCTTGCCTCCTCCTTCACCCCACCCCTACCAGATTAGAAAAAAAAAAATTAATCGTGTATGATGACAAAGTTGGCTCAGCACTCACTGTACACACTGTACCCACAGGGCTGGCTCCCCGCCAGGCCTGGCCCCAAGCCAGAACTACAATAACAAACACAGGCCATGCTAGCCAAGAGGGGGTTGGGGGCAGCCAGCGCGCGAGCAAGGAAGTGCGAGAGGAGCACCGTTCAGCTGGGAGCTGGGCCGAGCAGAAGAAAACAGCAGGAATGTACCTGCCCAGGGCAGCAACAACACTGAGGGGAAGCCAGGAGCACCGTGACCCGCACCCAGATCCCAGGCTCACGCCTCGAGGGCCTGCCCCTTTAAAAAAAAAAAAATGTCTCCAGGGTTCTGGGGCTAAATGGTCTGCTGTTTTAGGCTCTATAGGGCCGCTCCAACCCTTGGAGAGAGAGTCTGCAAAGCGGGTCGCCAGCACTGCACCCCCTCAGGAGCCCCTCTTGCTGGCAGCTCCTAGGAGGGAGACTTCAAAACCCAGCAGCAAGAAAATCTCCCGTCATCTAACTGAGGTCACCTCGGAAACATCCCAGGGTTCTCTTATCGTGCAACTGGCAGAGGAGTCAGAATGTGTAGAACCCTGCTTCTGCCACTGGCCCCCGAGAGAAGGCCTGTCACACCTGGCCCAGCCCTCCAACACCGACCCCCGATCCCCCGCCCCCGGGGAGGCTGTCCGGGTGTCTCAGGGGGTGCGAACAGCTCAGGAAGAGGTCTAGCCTCTCTAAGCCCTTGTTGCTATTTCTTTTCAAGACATCCCAGCACAGGGTGAGAGGTATGCAAGACAGCAGAAAGCCGCCACAGAGAATAGAAGTATCAGAGTCTCAGAAGGCTACGAGCCATCTGCAAAAGCGAATTAAAGCATGATGATGACCCTCACACCTCCCCCGTCACTAAATCCTCTTTATCAAGGGCATCGGCAAGTGCATTGCAGAGAGCCAAGTCACCCGGCACAATCAGATGTCATGGAGAGGAGAGCCTGGGGAGACAGGACCCAGCTCTCAGAGCTGCTGGGGGCATTGGGCTGAGACCATAGGACCATGCAGTGGCATCTCAGCCGGGACGGGAGTGCAGGTCCTCAGGTGGCCACTGGCTATAGAGGGGTGGTGCAAAGCCACTCACCTTGCCTGAACTGGGGGCTCTGGGCCCTCTGCACATGGATAAGCAGTGTCTCCCCCTCTGCCCCTCCCACTGGCATCACCAGTGTGGCCACCAGCGTGGCCGCGACTGGCTCACTCACACTCAACCAATACTGGCCGGGGGAGGGGGTAGAGGGGCTCCTGGCTGCCCCCCAGGGAACCTCTGAGAGACAGTCCACACCACTGGTATTGCAGGAGGGACCCAGCAGGAGACTAGAGCTCCCTGACATGCTCCCCCAACTGCTCTCATTCATCTGACCAGTTACCTAGCAACTCCAGCAATGGGCCAGGCAATGTGCCGCTCATAACGGGGACAGACCCTGTCCCCACTTGCTTACAGTCTATCAGAGGAGCTAGGGAGAGGGAGATTCTATTTCCGGAGAGCTGATCGTGCATCAGGCCCAGGGCTGAGGGTCCAATGGGAGCCTTACAACGCCTCTGAGAGAGTTAAGAGCTCCCGTTTACAGATGAGGATACAGAAAAGCTTTCATTTCTCGCCCAAGACCACATGGTGAAGGAGGTAGGTTTCCCAATTTCTATCCCTGACTCCAAGCAGGGGAGATAAGGCAAGTCCATAAATAACCAGAACACAAGGAGGAACGACTGTGCTCACAGAGCTTCAGATGAAGACATACGGACACCCAGAAGAAAGCAGGACGGCTCCGGGCTGAGGGTGGAGGAGGGCATTGCGTAAGGGACCTCAGACGATCTGGCAAGACTAGGAAGGGTTATTCCAAGCAGAGGGAATGGGGTGAACAAAGCCACAGAGCTGGGAAAGCAAAAGCTGTGTCCGTCTACACAGAGCGCAAAGCAACAAGTAGCTGAGTCTGGCTAGAGCATTGGATTCAAGGAACAAGGAAGGAGAGAGGATGCTCCCAAGGCCAAGTTCCGGAGTGGGCAAGGGAACTTTAACCACAGGCTGAAAAGTGCATTACCCGCATGGAAGTGTCCAGCACCACACACAGACCACACAGGGTCCTGCAGCAGGGAGCACATAAACCAAGACCCGCTCTCTACGCTTGGGGGCCAGCCAAGCCGGCTGGCAGGCGGCTCTGAAACCCCACACCGAACCCCAAACGGCGTTCTATAAAAATTGAACAAAGGGAGTCCGTGAGGACCAGGCAAATGCTGGACACAGGAGGTCTGGGCTCAGGACTGCAGACCATCGTGGGGGAGGTGGGCAGGAAGAGGAAGGTGTGGGGGAACAAGGTGTGGGAGTGGGTGACCTTCCAGGGAGGAGGAGCGGAACACAAAGATGTGGGCACAGACTGCACATGCTGAGACCGGCCGCCACCTCCCGGGGCACAGAGCCCGGATCTGGAGGGAGAAGGATGGAAAGCAAGTAGGGGTTAGGGGACTTTAGACGGCACCACAAATGCCAGGGAGAGAGCAGCCCACGCCGCGCAGAGCCACCTCACGCTTTGCAGCAAGACCGTGGCAGCCTGAAGCACACAAAGCACCAAAACAGCATTTGCACAACTGTATGGGCAATGCGAGGACAGACGGCAAACCGCCAGCCAGGTAGAAGCTTCTGGAGTAAAGGGATGGTAACATGCCTCAGGGTCGGAGCTTTGGGAACGGGGGAAAAGGAAGGCGAAGCAGAGGCAGTCAGCATTTACTGACCACCACCTGTATGCCAGGGCATGTATGCAGATGCCTGTGACGCACATTCTGTCACCGGATTCTTTAGAAAATGGATACAAGCTAGCTAGGCAAGACCTGTACCTCACCAAGGCAGAAAACGGACTTTGGGGGACAGATCCGCCTGAGGTCACATGGCATATACTATAGACGAGGTCTGAACACTGGCCTAGCCCCAAAGCCCATGCACGTTCCACAGATGCCAGAAGGTGAGGCGCGGGAGGCCACGTGGGACCAAGACAGCAGAGGTCCACATGTGACCATAAGGAGATGACCCTCACCTCTCCCCCAGAATGTGACTCCAAGGGAGAAAGGCAAGGGAATCAGAAGGAAGAGAGTGCTGGCCCTGCAGGGAAGTCTGGAGGCCTCTACAGCTTACCCCAGGAGACCCCCAGCCTCAGAGCAGCACCATGAGACCTGGTGTACAGCCTTCCCTCCACCAAGATCACGCGGGCAGCTGGATGTCAGGTGTGTCCACTCCCCCTGCCTCACGGGGCAGAGCGGCTTTGCCCAAATACAGGTGAATCTCCCCGCAGCCACACAGCTGACCCCCCCAGAAATGGATAAAACTAACTCGCCAAAGACAGCATGCCGTAACTAGGTCTGTGTTCCAACTTTTCTCTATCTATTCAGTCAAAGGCTCCTGTATAACATGACCCCAAGAGTCAGACTCAGGAGCCTGTGAGAACTCAGCCCCACCACTGTCGTGCTGACCAAACCATCATCTGCTTTGGAAGGTCCACCACATCTGGGATGCCCACAAAGCCCTGGGGAACCCACAAGGACACGAGGAGGGGTTGGTGCAGATGGTCACGCCATCAGGATGAGCCCTCTGCTCTGTGAACCTGGAGGGACCATCCACAGGATGCAGTGACCCAAGGTCCCGGCCAGCAGCAGGGACATCCGTGCTCTGAGTGGGGGCGAAGGCGGGCCAGACGCAGTTGCCTGTGCTCAAATGGGCTGGTTAGGGCAGCATCGCCTACCTGAATGAGCCAGTAAGTGCATTCTCAGGCGCAAACTATCCAGGAACCGCTTTCCGCAGAGCTCACACCCGTAGGTCTTCACGCCACTGTGCAGCTTCCTGTAGGGAAAGGAGAAGAGAGGTTGGGGCTGCTCCGGCCGGCTGGAAGGCAAGCCCACCCGCACCTGGGGGCTCCGCAGCCACCCCTCCGGCAGGTGAGCAGGAGGGAGGGGGAAGCTGGGCACGGCTGCTGCCGACGGGCACCAACGGAGATGTCCCTGCACGCGCAGCCAGCCTCGCGCGCCCCTCTTCCTTGGACGCTGCCAAGAAAGAGTCTACTCTTGGGCCTGTCCGAGAACTAAAGAACAGGACTCTCCCTACTATGCTGTCCACGGGCACCAAGACCAAGGGAGGAAAGCCAGCTCTGGTTTCAGGCTGAGGAGGAGGCAGCACGGGAGGGTCACCGGTGACCTGGCACTGACTATCCGTGGAGGCCACCAGGCCTCAGCATCCCCTGGTCCCATCAGGCCTCACGGTGCTGCAGCCATTCACATGTCCAGCTCCCTAGCGACACTGCCAGAATCAGGAGGCCCGCACCCGTCCCCCTTCTGTCTCTTATCCCCGGCTCCCGTGGCAGGGACTGGCACATAGTAGGTTTTGAACCACTATAGAAAGGATTTGCCGGCGTTCTGGACACCTCCAGATGTTCTGAGAGCTGCGGGGAGTCTCCAACATGCACGCCCCTCCCTGGAGGCCCAGCCTTAGTCTTCCCTCTCCTTTTGGCTAGAGGCAGAACCCCGGCAGAAAGAGAGAGCGCAAGAAAAGCGGGAACATCGTTCTACAAATGTCACGTGGGGCTTTCTGAGTACGGTCACACACCTTATGTCAGTTTACGACACTGCAATTCTGTGAACTGGGTCTGACCTATAGGATCACCCCGGGAAGAAAGCGGTCCTGTTCACTAGTGGCCACACGCCCAGCCCACGGCAGTGTCCTTATCTCAACTCCGACCGGGCCCTTTCCCACCCAGCGGCGGAGCCGGGTGGGGTCAGGGAAGCGGGCAGGCTAGTGGAGAGCCGGGCGCTGGGAAGGTGGTCTGTGCGTGGCAGGCCGCCGAGGCTCGGAGCTGCTGGCTGCTGTGGGGCCGTCTGGCCCGGAACACTGACTTTCCTCCCACCCACACTCCTGTTCTCAGGCCCTTACTTGCCACTGCCGGATCCAGGATCCACCTCCACCCCAGTCTCTGTGCCGTGCCCTGAGGAACGGGGCAGGCCACGGCAGCCAGAGGCAGGAGCTGATGGAGGCAGGACGAGGAGAGCCCATGAGGCTCTCTTAGAGCAACAACCCCTGGCCATCAGACGGTGATGGCTCGAGACCACAGTAGAAGGCTGGAGGGTGGCTGGTAGGGACAATGACAAAACCCGGGGTGTGGAGAGGAGGTACTCTCTATGCAGGCCAACAGCGCCCAGATCTGAGCCTCGGAGCCCAGGTCACCACGAAGACACCAAGTCCCCCATGGCCACCACCTTACAAATCCCCGAATGGGAACCCAGTGGTAAGTCAGAACCTCATGAGCCCCCAGGTGAGCCTCTCAAGTGCCACAGTCCGGGGCCACCGGGGCCTGAGGGCCGCATGCCGTGTCCACACGCCCCGTCCCTTTCACGGAAGTCTTTCTCAATCACGCTGTTTTGTTTGCTCGCTTTCCCTTTACCTCCTTGCCAAAGGCAACAAGTAATTTCTCAATCACACACACACACACACACGCACGCACGCACGCACGCACACACACACGCCTGCATCCCTGACACTGCAGTGCACCCCACCCCCATATTACCTCACTACTGGCCACGGCTGATCCAACCCAGTTGAGAAATACTAACAGTACAGACATTTTAACTGAACACTCTTAACTCCAAATAGATTTCACAATGCTGGACACAGGGACATGTCCTAAGACCATTCTGGGTAATCCATGCTTTGAGACATGCACCCAGGTAGCTGCGTGTGTACCTGTGCAGGTCCACACAAGCAGAGAGCCTTCCTGTCACTTACCCAGGCGTGGCAGATGTCTGCTCTGGGGAACAGCAAAGGCTCACCTCCCAAATGTTTCGGCAGGGGAACCTCTCATATGCGATCGTGGTCGGGCATGGTGGATGGCCGTGGCTGGGTTTCTACCTCATTCAAGCTCATCTTTTCTTCCCCAGTGATTTCTCAGCTTCCAGGCGAGCCCCTGTCTCAGGGGGCGGCTGACAGGAGGACTAATACCCATTCAGATCTGTTTCCCCCAGAGGACGCTGGAGGGACCAGCCTTCCAGTATCAGCAGCCCCCACCAGGATAAGTGTCCCCAACCACACCCTTGGACTCTCCATCTCTTCTCCCTGATGGTTCCAGATCAAATCTCTCGATCCAGACCTCGATGAACACTTTCTGGATAGTCCCACGGCCTTCTCTCTGGATGGGAATGGATTTGCCTGGCAAATGGTAACAGTGGCTTTCCTGGTCTACTGGATCGGTGTGGTGTGAAAGGTGATATACACCTTGCCCCTTACTACGGGGGTAATAGGGTACAGGGAAGAATGCCAGTCGGGCAGCCAGAAGACCCAGATCCTCAGCCTGCCTTGGTCATGAACTTGTCTTATGACCTTGGACAAATTATGTTGTTATAACCTTCCTGTGTTTTTTCACATATAAAGTGATGTGGATGATTTCTAAGGCTCTGGTCCCTTATGGAACTTAAATTTCATCCCTTTCCCTAGATTCCAAGGAATTCCCCTATGGGGCATGATGATTTTTTCTGAGCCATGTTCCACTGTGTGATGTTCCATGATGCCGAGGAAGTCAGGCTAGGAGAGCCCAAGCAAAAATTGATACCCAATCGCAGAAACCACCTCGTTCTAAGGCCTTCAAAGCCAGATGACCTGAATTTCCTCCTTTATTCACTTGTGGTCTATCTTTCAGTCAAAGACACTTCTGGAACCCATCAGTAGACTTTCTTTGGAACCACTCAGCTGTCACACGTTTTCCAGGCTTCATAGACACAGATGTCCTATCTTGTCTGACTGTTGGGGTAAGGACACTGCCTTGTACTTGACCCACTAACTCATTGCCCCACACAGGTTGCAGAGGGCAGCACAGCATCCCCGTGATCCGTACACAGTACGAGGACAAAGGTCCTACTCCCTTGGCAGAGAGATGAAGGCAAGGCACACAAAGTTCAGGAGAAGAAAAGAGAGCACTTCACAATTCTAGGAGTCGAGTAGAGCCCAGCTCTGCTTTGCACCTGTCCTCTGTTACCATTCAGAACAACCAAGGAATGGATATGGAAAGGTGGATGCTTCCAACTCACAGGAAAAGATGATGGTGGAGAATCTGAGTGTGTTCAAGAGACTTGGCTGCCAGCAGATCTCTGTGGCACAGTCTGCAGAAGGACCGGTGAGGACACAGAATCCCAGCTGGCTTCCAAGCAGAAGCGCACATTTGTACGAACTCAGGGTCTCTCTGTTCCATAGGCCACAGCCCTTCACTGTAGCTCCCACAATGTTACACCACGGATTTTGATTAAAATGGAAATTCTGTCCACCTCCGTCTTCCTGGCCCCACACGCATAATTTCCCAGTCTGGTCTTGTCATTTTGAGAGGTCTATCTGCTCATGGCCATCTGAGGTCACCAGCCCCCACAGCAGCACAGGAAAGGAGGGCAGCTGGGGACATCTTTGCACCTTTCTGCATACGCCCTTAGTTTTCACACTCCCTTCTCTGAGAAGCAGCAACATTGTTTAACGGCGTCTTGAAAGTAACCCAGTTCCGTCATGGCCCAAGAACCCCCATTCTAGACTTCCTGGAGGAGCCATCAGGTCCTCGCCACGCACTGCTGGGGAAGGGGCTCAGGATCTTGGCCACTGCACACCCACCCCCCTCCACGCCCAGGAAGTGCTGCTATCCCAGCAAAGCCTCCCCCACTGGCCCACTGGCTAAACCCACAATGAATGTAAGAGATTTTCAATTATGTCCAAAAAGACATAGAAAAAATTAACCTTTAGCAGGTTTCTAGCTATTTTCTCAAGGCAACTGAATCATTATGAGAAATTAGAACAAAGCAAATCTGAACCTTTTATAAGGTTTCTTCTAAATCAAGGTCCTATGAAGAAAAGGAGAAATGAGCATGACTTCTGCCATAGGACCTTGATTTAGAAGAGATTGCTCGGGGCTGCTTAAGAAATTCTTCCAGCTAACATGGGGTCCCTCCTCTCATCTTTAACAGTATTCCAAGCCCAAGAGCTTCATGGGCACGTCCAACCCAGGGCTGGACTCTTCCCTGTGGGTCCTGAAGTCCTCACAAGGAAGGCCAATGCCTCTTTTGCAGCCACACAGCAAGTGAGCTTCAACCCAACACCTCATTCTCAAGATGGGCCTTCATCTCCCCTGCCCAACTCGCACACAACAGCAGAAGGAGCGGAGGCCAGGAGATACCCAAGACATACTAGGTCCTCCTCACCCTCAACCTCCAGACATGACCAGCCACAACAGGACTCCTTAAAAGCACCTCCTGTAGCTACTCTCTGCAGGAAAAGCTCAGCCCCTCTCCATCCCGAAGAGGGCCAAGGAGAGAACACTGGGAGAGTCGGTTCCAGGCCCCAGATGGCCAATGTTCAATTTCTTCCCAAGTTCTTCTTCCCAGAAACAAGAGCAATCAAAGCAGACCAATGGGCAAGGAACGTTTAGAGAGGGAATTCAGTTCCCCAAACCCCAGGGCTACACTCTATCTCTCTCTCATTCCCTCCCTCCCTTTCCTTCTGGGGATCTGCAAGTGCCTGACCCACAGGTTTTGCTGGGCAGACTAGCACTGAGAACTAGGGTCTGTTGATGGGGTGAGCAGGAAGGAACCACCCATTTTTGAAAAGGGGGAGTCCATCCTATAAGGGTTTTTATAAGGTTAAGTTTTCCTTGTCCTCAGCTTACCTGATCCCATGCCCAGAACCAACACTTGGCTCTGGCCAGTGAGGCCCTCACAGTCCCTGCAACTTGCCCTCTCTTTGGTCTGAGCCATTCCACAGGCAGAAGCTACCCTAACACTGGGAGCTTCTGCTTTCTCATCCCACCACCATCAAGTTGACCTACTCAGGGCTTCTAAGGGGTACTCAGAACAGGCAAGGATGAAACAGGACATTTTGAGGGTCAGATGTGAACCAAGGTCTGAATGACCCTCTTCTCTCAAAAGTCTGCTACCACCATGGAATCAATATTCTCCAAGATCCTCTTCTAACCATGGGAACCCAGCCACCATCTCACCTCCTCCCGCTCCTTCCTCTCTTGAGCAGGACCTGGCATGCTGCCACGTGTCCCCAGTGTGGTCATGGTTGGAGACACGTCCCTTCACAGAGCTCTGCCAACCTGTTCAGTCTCGAAAACAACAAATGATTCCTAAGCCCCGTGGTCAGAGAACCTCACCCTGGCCTTGCTCACCTCTCCAAAAAGAGACAGAACCAAGAAAGCAAAGGGCTTACATATTTCATCAGTGGACTTACTCTTTTCTCCAAGACTCTTTAAGCTCAAAACGCACCGTCCATGTCCATTCACCTTTAATTCAAATGGCAAGAGGAAGGCCAAATTAGCCATTGCATTCTGGGCTCCAATTTTAAGAAGGGATGAATAAAAAGTTATCAGGCTATCAGAGATTTATACCCAAAAGCAACTTCCGGGGAGGTTTCAAGGTGTTCCCATACTCAGTCCAATCTTCTGTACTTTCTACACGTGCCTTTCTACAAGGAAGGGATACTCTGAACAAAGCCTGTTCTATGAGAGACCTCCACCCTGAACCAGGATATATGGGATACTCAGGGAATGTTCCCTACGCACTAAGGGTGACATTATCTTATCCTGAGGAATGCCTCTTAAATGCCACCAGCAGGTCGGGTGCCTGGGTGGCTCAGTGGGTTAAACCACTGCCTTCGGCTCAGGTCATGATCTCAGCATCCTGGGATCGAGTCCCGCATCTGACTCTCTGCTCAGCAGGGAGCCTCTCTCTCTCTCTGCCTCCCTCTCTGTCTACTTGTGATCTCTGTCAAATAAATAAATAAAATCTTTAAAAAAAAAAAATGCCACCAGCAGGGACAGATTCCAGTCCGAGTGGGTCCTTAGTCACACCTGACATCATTCTCCTTATGTACTATCTTGGAGTATCAAGGCCATGATTTAAGACCAAACCATTTGTAAGTTCTTCCAAGCTAGAAGCTCCTTGAGGACAGGTCTCTATTTCTGCCTCCAAACCCTCAGTACAGTCCAGACAACCAGAGTAGTCACATGAGAAGCTATCGCTCATGAAGAAGTCGCCAACCACCCCAAGACAGAGGGCTACCTGACCACTGAAATCCAGGCCTGGGACCACCCGGCATTGATGAAGAGAAGCCAGGAACCCCCGGGGGCGGAAAAGAAAGAACATTTCTAATCTTGACTAGAGAGTGGGTCACTTTCATTTTCTCAAGGCATAAGGGAAATTATCCTTTTACCCACTCTTTTTTTCCTTTTAATGTTGAGATTAGACAGTCATTGGACAAGCTGTGAATGCTTAGCTGGTATTACCACAAATTATCCTTGTAGCAATAGAGTTCATTGCTCCCTGACTAGTCAATATTAATAAACATTACCGAATGCTTTTACAACACAATTTATTTTTTAATATAGCTCTTTATGTATGCCATAAAGTAAATATACCAATAAAAGGCAAGGATTTCAAACAACAGATTAAAACACAAAACCAAGAACTAACAGAGTGCTAGTTAACGCCTTCCATGCTGCACGATGGGGGAGACAGGATGTCCAATGTGTGCCCCTCTCCTGAGAAGCCAGGCCCGCGGAGCTCTGGAGAACTGTGGCCGTTCATTTGCTTTGGAGCCTTTCCAAGAGAGGGGGAGAGAACAACAGGGAAGGCATGTTTTCTCAAGAATGGAGAATCAAGGGGCGCCTGGGTGGCTCAGTGGGTTGAAGCCTCTGCCTTCGGCTCCGGTCATGGTCTCGGGGTCCTGGGATCGAGCTCTGCATTGGGCTCTCTGCTCAGCAGGGAGCCTGCTTCCCCCCCCCCCCCCCCCCGCTCTCTCTCTGTCTCCCTCTCTGCCTACTTGGGATTTCTTTCAAATTTAAAAAAAAAAAAAATTAAAAAAAAAAAAAAAGGATGGAGAATCAAGGGTGTAACACACGGGCTGAGATCCTGTTCTGGGGGCAGGACACCCAGGGTTCTCTCCGGTTCTGCTGGTAATCATCCAGTGACCTTGGTCAAACCGCTTACCCTCTGGAGATTGCACTTTCTGCCCTCCTCAGCAACACAAGGGTTGAGCAGATGATTTCTCAGGCCCTTTCCAATCAGGTTTACGACCCTGCAAGGCTGTGGGGCTGACAGGGGCCTATCTATGCTCACCAGATTGTAAGCTCCAAGGATCCATCCCAGTTTCCACCCCTCAGCCTCCGTGACCGAGCGGAGCCCAGAACCCAGGAGGGGCTCAGTTGCATTTTTGTTGAATGAATGAACAAACATGGGAGGGAATTCAAAAAGAAAAACGTGGAGGTTACAAAACACACACACAGACAAAACACTTCCACCCCACACACATACACACACAAACATCTATCAGTCCAAGAACAGTGGTCCCTATTGTCCAAAAGAGAAGGCCTCCATGGGGCTGTTAGAAGAAGACTGTGCACCCTGCGTTGGCCTGGGAGCAAGGCCAACCTGGAGCTGACCCAGTGGAAGGAGCTATCCCTGTCCCCATCCTTGAAAATAAGGGGACAATGGCACTCCCCATGGCTATAACCACAAGTACAGTGGCCCCTGATAAGGCTGCCCGGGTGAGTGTTAAAATACCGTGTCAGAAATGACAAAGGGACACACTAATCTCCCCACAGCAACTGCTCTGAGAAGGGTCTGCATGGCCGCTGAGCACCAGGAGACCCAGGCTTCGGGCTGTTACGTAACAGGGCCTTTGTTTTAAAATACCGAGCTCTCCTAAGTCATTTATTTGAAATATCTCTATCAACAAATTTCACCAAGAACAAAAGTTTTTCATTTGTGTGCCAGGCTATAGGATGATCTTATCACACACAATCTCATACAGTCTCTTTCAACAAGGTCTTAGCGCGCTTATCTGCGAAGTTCCTGGTAGCCAAATATGATTGAAATGTTCTATTTATGTTCACTGGATTAAGGAGATGTTGCAAAACTGCACAAAAACCTGGCAGGTGTAAGCAAGGTATTACAGCCTGGGCGGTTAAGATCTGAGGGAAAAGAATCAATACACACTTTTGTAGGTTTCTTTCTTTTTTCTTTCTTTCCTTTTTTTAAAAAAAAAGAAACCAGAAAAGTTGTGCTTTTTGAAAAAAGGGAAGAGGAAAAAATATAAACTGCCTTAAGATTTATAGCTTCTTAGCGCTTTTTCCAAACCCAAAATGGGGCACCATGATGCGTGCTTCCTGACGTCAGCCCAAGGAAAACAAAAATAAATCCAAAATATTCTCTCTAGATCCTAAAAGGCCCTATAAGGGAACTGAACTACGGTTATGGATGAGCACGGTTTTTGCTTTTTCTCTCTCACACCCATAAGAGGCTTTCATTTCAACTAGCACAAATAGCCAGTTTCTGGGAAAACTGTTTTCAAAAAGCTCCAGATTCCTCCTTCATCTTCCCGTGTTGCCTGGGCATGAGGAGGCAGCCTTGTCGCCTGGTAATCTGGGCTCATTTTTACATGAGCTTCTCGCTTCAGCCATGAAGCTGAAATGCCACCTTCCTATCCCACTGCCCAGCCATGGATCCTCAGAGGCTCTGGGAAATACCTGAGGTTATCAAGGGCCTAAGAAAGTTCTTTTCAAATTAAAGCCCTCCGAAAACCTCCTTAATGGGTTTTGCCTCATTCTTTCTGCTTTAGTACACTGAAAATTAAATCACTTCTCTATGAGGATTCCGAGCCGTGAGAGCCATCATCCCCAACCTCAGTTATGAGCCCAAGATGAGAGATTGGGCAGAGGAACCCGTACGGACACCAAATCCTATGGTGCAAGTCACTGTCACTGTCGAGAAGGAAAAGGTAAAAACACAAAAGATAGCCACCTCTTTGCCAATTCTTCTTTCTTCTAGAAAAATGTAAAAAAGAAATCTAGTCAACTGAGGTTTTAGAATAATAAGGTATTTACAGATCACATCTGACTTTGAAAGGGTTTGCCGAGGATTACCTCAGCCACCCTGTGGCTCCGGAAGAGAGTGCTGCCCCCCCCTCCCCAACCCCGTTCTGTGAATGAGGAAACAGGCCAAGAGAGGCACCCTCCTATGGAAGCGGGTGGAAGTCTCCAGAATGTTCACCTTGGGATCCATAGCCACAGGTACCCACCTGCAGAGACACTATCCATCTGGCCCATAACATCCTCCCACAGCCGCCCAGGAACAAGCAGGAGAAGGCCACCCGCAGGACAGAGACACTAAGACCATACCCAGAGTCCACAGACAGGCTGAGTCTCGAAGCAGCTTTACAATCTCCTACAGAGAAGACCTCAGGAGAGGCACACCGCCCTCATGCCTGCTAGGCGCTCTTTCCACTCTCCTGTGAAGCAGGGACTGTGTGTGCCGGGTTCTAGAAAAGTAAGAATGCACTGGACCGGCCATCCATCTCAGCAGCTAACAGCACATCAGTAGTACTCAGCATTACCGCACCTGAGTGGTTTCTTTTATAGCACTTAACCCAACTTACAGACATTCCCTGGGTTTTCTACCAGTGTTCTTCACCTGTCGTAGCCCGCAGGCCCCTGGAGCCTTGGGGTCTGGCACGGGGCCTGGGACAGAACAGGCATTCGCCACATTCATTTTCAAGCAACACCTTCATTGAGGTGTCCACATACCACAAAAGTCACCCTTAAATATACCATTCGGTGGTTTCTAGTATATTCAGAGAGCTGTACGACCGCCCCCGTGACATCACCTCACAGAGAAACCCCGCACCTACTAGCAGTC
Source organism: Mustela nigripes (assembly GCF_022355385.1). Classification (NCBI taxonomy): domain Eukaryota; kingdom Metazoa; phylum Chordata; class Mammalia; order Carnivora; family Mustelidae; genus Mustela; species Mustela nigripes. Next base: position 94,783,500 of record NC_081557.1, read on the forward strand.
ATTCCCCACTCCCCTCACCTCCTAGTCTCTGGTGACCCCTAATCTATTATCTGCCTCTCCTGAACATTTCCTATAAATGGAATCCTACAGTCTGTGTGGCCTTTAATGTTTGGCTTCTTTCATTCTGCCTCATGTTTTCAGGATTCATCCATATGCAAGCAGGAGTCCCCACTTCCTATTTATTGCAACATAATATTCCATTGTATGGATATACCGCCTTTTATGTATCCACTGATCAGTCAACAGACATGCCTTCTGCCAGGTGGCTACTATGAACATTTGCTTAAGGGTTTTATCTTGTAACAAGGTGGCAGCTTTGTAAGAGCTCTTGGAATAAGAGCCACTGTGGTAGCTTTGTGTAGTACTTGTCATAAGGGCAGAGGACATAAATCTCACTTCTCCAGGGCACAGGCTTAAGGATTGGAACTTCTAGGTCATCTGGCACCTCCACGTTTAACCTTTTAGTGGCCCGGCTGTCTTCTAGGGCAGCTGTACTATCTTTCACTCCATCAGCAATGTATGAGGGTTCCGACTTCTCAGTACATTTTTGGACTCAATGAATAAATATGAATGAAGATTCCTTCTGCTGTAGAAGCCAGCAGAGATAAGGGGAAACTTTTCCAAGGCTCCTCTGGTAAACTAGCATCTCCATCTACAGACATGACATGCCACACTTGTGTTTAACAGGAATCCCAAAGAAGGCTATTTATATTTAGTTTGTTCCAGAGAGAGAACCGAATGAAAAATTAAGACAAGGAAAAACCCAGACAGCTCCACGCGGGTGCTGCTTTCTGCCTTCACATGTAATTTCAACCCCTACCCTCCACCCCATGCTCAGGCTCAAAAATTTAGTACTGCACGCTCCTTCAACAGATTTAGGTAAGAAAAGACAAGCAGGATCCCAGCTCAGTGGCCGTGGACGCTAGATGGTCAGCACGGAAGGGAGCTTTTGTTGACAGCCCTGCCATCTGTGACGGGAAGCTTGAAAATATAGTTAATAATACTTAAAACCAAAACAAACACACACACACATGCGCACACACACACACTCTCAAGAGAGAGGCCCACGGCACTGGAAACCACTGGAAGCCTGGGCAAGCCTGGAAACCAGAAGCAAGGGCCAGCTTTTCCCTTTTCCAGCTTGTTCGAAGGGGGCGGAGAGGGAGTCACAGAGCAGGTTTCAGGGAGAAGTTGTGTGAAGGGTTCCCCAAACTTCTCTGCGCCCCCTTCTCTTTCTTTGTAAAGGAAGACAGCCGTCGTCCCTTCTGCACAGACTCCTCGCCAAGAACAAACAAACAAAGGCTGGGACGAAGCAAGGCCCCTTGCAAGCTGCAGGTAATTAAAACGGCCTGTAAATGCCCCAGCAGAAAGCACTTCAAAGAGACAGTAATTCCAGCAATGGCCAGTCAAGACTGTGTGGTGTAAAAATTATGAGTTTTCCCAACAGGGAGCTTTGTGTGAAAAGGACAGGGGTTGGTGGCAAAGGGAGGGTGAGCCACACAGAGGCGGCTTACAATTGGTGTCCGCACCCAGTGCACTGTGTGTGTGTGTGTGTGTGGCACGCACACGGGCGAGAGAAAGGGGGACGGCGTGCATGTGCATGTGCATGTGCAAGAGGGCACATTTATCAACGCAGAGAAGCTCCGAGCATGTGGGCACGGAGATAAAAGGCAAGATAAAATAAAAGCCACAGATACGCATCCTCTCCCCTGCTGGGCCTTGTTTTCACAGGGAGAAGTACCAGGCGGGCAGCCCGAGTGCTCCTCCAGCTCCTGACTTGCAAACCTGCCTGGCAGAGCCGGGCATGCTGGAAATGCAGAGCACCAAGCGCTCGGGGCCCGGTGACGGCCCAGGCACAGCCAGCTCTCTGGACGCCTGTGCGCCTCCCATCTCGCAGAGACACGCGCTCACCGAAAGCATCGGCACGCTGGGTCAGCGAAAAACAGAGCGTGGAGGCGAGAGAGTCCCAGATTCTGCTCTGACCACGCTCGCCAGATCATCCCTGCTGTCCCCATGTTCAGAGGGTGCCCTGACCCGTCCACGGCATGGGGCAGATGCGCATGGGAACAGAGGGGGCAGCTTCCGGGCACAGGGGCTCGGGGCTCGCTCCTTCAACACACAACATGGAAAATCCCACCTGACACACACGTCGGGAATCACCTGACCTCAAAACTGTACATGTCTTTTCACAGGCCTCCATGACAAGTGCATTTTCTTTCCCCATATTCTCCATGCAGATACCTGATCGCCACGAAAAGCCATGTCACCAGGCAGGAGAGCCGGCATCATCCCAGGGGAAACCCCGCGGCCCTCTGCCCCCAAAGTTGGTCCACAGTGCCCCCAACCTTTGGATGTGTGTCTACTGCTGCACCTGCTTGCTCGCCTGTGCCTTCCGCTAGCTGAGAAATGACCCAGAGAAGAGCTTTGCCTTATTTCTCTGCACCGTCAAGCCCGGCAAAGGCTCAGCACCTGTGAGAGATGTTTTGGGTGAGTGGATGAGCACGTGTGTCTCGGGGGTACAAAGGGTCACAAGGAAGTCTGGACCTGTATGTAGGACCCTGGGAGCACAGCCTGGTATCCAGCTGCTCCCCGAGAGCTCGTGTGGCCGCGGGGGCCTGCAGAGGGACGGTGGATGCCAGCCCAGGCTCACCAAGCTAGCAAAGAAGCAACGCCGGCCGGTGGGCTTTATTTCCCCATAAACCAAATCCTGCTCTCCTTCCCTCCCAGCGCCACTCACTAACTCCTCCCTGACATGGCTGGCTTGAAGCCCACACATAAAAATGTCCTTTACTATTTTTATTTAATGAGCTTTCATTTTCCTCCCCCTCTTTGTAAATGAGAAAGGAAAGCCCACCTCCTAATGGGGATGGGGGAGAGGAAGCCAAGTGGAATCTTTTTAAAATGGGCCATAACTTCACGAAAAGCTTTCTCCTTGCCAACACCCCCGGCCACCCACCCCTCCCCCCACGCCCTCCTGTCCCTCCGTCCCCCTCGGCCCCCCTCCCCGCTCGTCGTTCAAAACAAGACGCATGGATTTTGGACATTTGATTACTTTTAAGTATATATTTTTCCCTCAAATAGACTGAATACAATGGTTAGGAAATGTGACAGAAAACTATTCTGAGTCATTTATTGCCTTAATACCCACCTTTGTCCAACAGGCAGTTTTGACAACAGCGATAAATTCCAAATTTATGTCAACAGAGCATATGTTGAACACCTCATTTCTGAGCTAAAGCGGCATGCTGCCCTATAAATCACCGTTCTGTTTGAAATGAAAGTAGATTACAGGCCTGTGTTATTGAGCAGTTAGAGCTATAGTCATATAAATCAGAACTTTTAACTCTAGGCAATCCGTTGTGCAATTAACTAAAGGGTACTTTGTCATTCCAAGGCTTGTACACAGACTTGGCAGGACTCAGAGCTACCGGGGAAGGGGGCGGGAGGGAAAAAAAAAAGTTTTTAGGCAACAGGAAGGTTCTCGAATGCTGTGTCCACCACACCCTACAATGCCTCATCCCCTGGCCGCCTCCCCCGCCAGCACCTGCCAATGCCGTCCCCTGGGGCCAAGGCACCCTCACGGTCGACATCTGCCACAAGGACACCAGCACACCGAGGACTGTCTCTGAGTCACCTCTGGGTACCCGAGCACCTACATATAATCCATGTGTCCTAGGTGCTGAAGATGATGCTAGAGACATGAGAAGTGACAAGAGTAATGCCCACTGCAGTTGTTTTTTTTTTTTTTTTAATTTATTTCACAGACAGAGATCACAAGTAGGCAGAGAGGCAGGCAGAGAGAGAGGAGGAAGCAGGCTCCCCGCCAAGCAGAGAGCCCAATGCGGGGCTCGATCCCAGGACCCTGGGATCATGACCTGAGCCGAAAGCAGAGGCTTTAACCCACTGAGCCACCCAGGCGCCCCCACTGCAATTTTAACATGCAACTGACGAATGCAGAATTAGAAGAGTCACAGACATCTCAGAGGCACTCTTCTGTGCATTTTTTTTTAGGCATCATCTTATCCAATCCTCAGAATGAATCCTAGGAGGCCTTTAGTTTCATTCTGTTTTTCTGAGAAAGAAACTGAGGCACGAAGAAGAAAACAACCTACAGGAGTCATAAAGCTCGGAGCCGGATACAAGCCAAGATCGTAAAAAAGTTCAACAGCTCGGATTCCGACACCGGCCCTGACTGCAAATCCCACGTCTACCACAGAGGAGCTCCGAGACCCTGGGGTTCTGTAAGCCCTGGTGTTCTCATCTGCCAAGCTGGAGCATAAGCTCGTTCCCTCGGAGGGGAGGAAAATGAGATTGTGAATGTGAAAGACAGAAGCCCGGTCCCCAGAATGCAGCGTCTGAGACAAATGTTACCGAAGGGAAGGCTGAGGAAGAAAAAGGTAAACCCTCGTTGCCTGACCAGGTCACCACCTGGCTGACGGAAAGAATCCTGAAAGGAGGGAGGGGTGATGTGCCAAGACATCCAGCAGCAGCTGGGGTGCGGGCGCGCAGAAGAGGAACCAACGAGTGTGGCTTAAGGATACGGTGAGACTAGGTTGGTCCCCTCGGGAGCTTCGTGGGCTCCAAAGGCTCTATCTACCCATGTTAGGAAATACCAAAAATGGAAAGGCCTCGAATGAGGGAGATTCCCACACAACTGGAGGCACCACAGCAGCCAAAACTCACCAATACGAACAAGTCATGCCGGCAAGCCTTTGTCACCTGCAGCCATCAGGCAAGAAGCAGGTGGGATGAGCCTGCAGGGGACACACCGTGGTGGCAGTAGGTGGAATCCTGAGACAGAGGAGGCAGACTTTGATTTCAACACTGCACTCAGGAAGCTTCCACCCAAAAATACCCTCCTTGGAACCATGGAGCTGGCTGGGAATGACAGGCTTGGGGTGGGCAAAGACCACAGAAGAACAGGGACAGAGAAAAGTGTATAGATTCCACATTAAGAGAGGAGATGTCCAGAGATAGTAGATAGGTCAGCCTTGCAAAACGGATCACCAACACAACCTCTCTGCCATGCCTCTAGAAGATACTTCTGTGCCCCAAGAATGCACAAAGAGAGAGAGAGAGCTTGGAACAACCTGCCTTTCTCCATGTACTGACTTGTAGAGGTGCCTCGCTGTGCAGAGCTCAAGTTACCATGGAAGGGAACTCAGAAGAGCAACTGCTTTTGTTTGCTACCTGGTAGCAAGGTCCAGCCGATTAAGCAGGCCACCATCTACTTCTCAGAATGTAGATAGCAAAAAAAAAAAAAAAAAAAAAAAAAAAGCACCATGGAAGAGCTACCCTGCATTACTTCTTTCCCTGTGGCACCCTGAGCCGGTCGCCAACTCAGCATGGCCAGAAGAGGCAAGAATATTCCAGTCTCCTTCGTCTCCCACAAGCCGAGACAGGTTAAGCATCAGTTAGGTATTTGCTTGGCTTGGTGGGTGGTAGAAGACCATGACCTGTTCCCCCAAAACTGAGTTAAAGAGAGAAGACAACATGCAATGTAATATACACCTGTTTGTAACTCACACACACCAATGTCAGACGACGATCGCCACACGCAGAGTCTGTGGGAATCCAAAACCCAGGGGCTCCCCGAGCAGGCGGGCTCAAGGCCAGGCTCAGCAGACACCAAGGCTCAAGCAGGCAGAAAGAGGAGAAGGCATCCTGGGGGTCCTGGAATAGGCATAGAACGGCTTCATTCCTGCGCAAGGGGGTCCAACCCAGGAACAGTGCACAGGTGCGGGGCTGGGGATAGCAGAGTCCAGCAAAAGGAGTGTAGACCGGAGCATGAGTGGGGGAGAAGGTGGAGTGGAAAAGCAGGCAAGGAGGGGGCTGTCACTGGTCCCTGACAGTGGAGGAAGGGGGACATGGTCCAAGAGAGCAGAGGTCAGACGTGCCTCAGAACCCTCCAGGCCTACCCTTCCCGACAGAACATATGGCACGAAAGAACATCTGGCCTTGGAGACTGGCCAGACACTTGCTCCTCCCCAACCCCCCCACCCCCAGCCTTCCATTCACAGACAAGTAGATCCCACGCGGGAAATCAGGGTGACAGAGCCTTCCTGCCACACACTCCATGTCTGGTCACTTGCCAGGGGGCTCTGCCTGGCTCTATAGCGGGCTGCCAGCGAAGAGAGAAAAGGCTGGATGGAAACCGGCACCCTCTCGAAGATCCCTGTACTACACACACGTGGACGGGCGGCCAGCATCCCACAACACTCCCCTTCTCTCGCCATCTGGCTGGGCACCTGCTGGTCTCTGGGAAAAGGAGAAAACAAGGCGGTGAGGGAAGAAAGGGAAACCTTCTAGAGATATTTGTTTAATATCTGAAAAGTTGGGAAGCCAATGAAGTACGTAAGCTTCATTTAAGGAACGGTTCCCAGAAAATGAGGCTTCCAATTCCCAAATAATGCTGAAAAGCTCATACTGAATAAGCCGGCAGAGCTGATGAACAAGGGACCCTGGCGTGGGGCTGTGGGGGTCGGTGGGGGTCAGAAGTCAGGGGGTGCCAGGGGGTCCCAAGCAGCCCCACTTCCCCCTTTGCAACAGAGGCTTGGTTTGACCAAGGAGCCATGGCAGGTCCACACATCAAAGGGAACAGCTTGAAGAAGCACGGGCTCCACATCCGAGGGACATCTCCAATCCCACATGTCCACCTGCGCCCCAGGCCATGCATCTTAGAAGTCCATGCACAATCCCCCTGGAGGAGGAAGAGGTTGGCTCTACCAGCCCTTTCCGAGCTGAACACTGGCCTGAGTGACACGGTGGGGACAGGAATAAGTAGCTCCCTTAAGAGAAAGCGGGCAGGGAGCAGCAGCGGCATGCATTCAAGCAAGTATTTATTGGCTACTAAATGCAAGGCACGGTGTTAGCCACTGTGGAAAGGGTCAAAGAAATGTAATACATAGGCGGTACCCTCAAGGACCTTAAAACTTAGTAGGAAGCCCCAGACACATGCATGTCCAAGATTAAAAACCAGGAGCACACGACAGAACGGGGGAGATGTGGCTAAGCGGCAGAGGAAGATGCTAGAAGTTCTGAACGTGGGCTCCAAGCAGCAGAGGAGGAAACAGCCCCTTCTCCAGCCCAGGTGAACTGCTGTCTGGGAAGACCACACCCTTTTCCAAACCCCCACGCACCTCTCCTGCAGCTCTTCCTCCCTCTCCTGCTCCACTGCCAAGTTCTAAGTCCGTCAAGCCAGAGACACGAATCCCGGGCACTCTCCAATCCCACAGCCGGTTTTTCTCTAAAACGGGAAGCCCCCGGGTTAACCCCTCACAGCCCTAGGAGTTGTTCCCCTGCTCTCCCAGGCCACCAGCTTTTCTTTCCGGCTGGGGAACAGAACCCCAAAGAGTGGGCCTGTCAACAGCTCCGGGGGACCCTATCATCCTGGTCCCGGATAGGCCACTCCTAGCAGCTCATCCAATTTCTTGAAGAGTGGCCTGGACAGTGGGGCTCAGGAAACTGCTCCCTGTCGCCCTCTCACCAAGGCAGAGCATGGGGCTTGCCACGCTCATCACCAAACAGGGCCACGTGCTCCAAGAGCCAGGCAGGACCTTCCCCCAGCTCGGCACTGTTCACTGGGGGAAAAGCTAGAGGCCGCCGCGGTCTCAGAAAGCCCCGGGCTTCCCATGGAGGAGTTCTCCATGGCCACGGGGACACGGTTTTCTCCATGATCTCCATCCTGAGCCTCTCTGCCCAACACAGGGACATGGCCAGCTGCATTGAAACAAACTGAACAGTGAGGAGGGCGCTTCAACGGCCTTCCAGAAGACACAGTCTCTACCGGGCTGGAAAGACTTGGAAGGATACAAATACCTACTGGCCATTGGAACACCCATACTGAGTCACTTCAGGATCCCCGAGTGAGTGCCCAAGCTCAGTCACCAGTGAGGCTGAGAGACAGAAGGGTCCACAGGCAGCCTCCTCCCCGTTCTCGCTCACTCCCGCTCCCTTTCCTTCCTGAGCCACTCGTATCTTGGAGAGCACAAGAGAGCGGGGGAGAAGGGGTGCGGTGAGTGGGACACAAGGGCGTCTTTAACCGGCTGGTGGCCATGACCTTAATCATGACAATGAGATTTCGCTTCTCTTGGTAGAGAGATGAGAGGAGCAGACTTCAAGCGGTAGATAATGGTTGGTCTCCCGAACAATGTCCCCAAAGGTCACCCGTGCACGTAAGAAATAAGAGAAGACACAGATGCAGTGTCTGCTTCCATAATAGTCTAACCTTCTAAGAAGCAGAGGGTCTGGAAGGTCTCTGGGCCTCCTACGCACCCAGGAATAAATGTACTCAAGCGTCGCCGGCAGATCGCCTAGAATATTTGTAAAGACTTCCGGAAAAGAAGTGCCACGCAGGACATGGGACCATCGTGGAGATCTGGGGAGGAGACTCAGACAATAAAGAAGGCCTACAGGACATGGGATCCGGCAAAAAGAGCTGCCATCAACCCGGCGACAGACCGGCCCAACCTTCAAGGAAACAGATGACGCCCTTCCACTCAATCTACCCTTGGATCTTAAAAATAAAATGAAAACACCCAAGACAAAGTCATCCTCGGGAGACATTTTTCTCAGGCTCCATGATGGGGAGTAAAATGTCCCAAACCAAACCTTCTGGGAGGCAATAGCCCGTCCCATGATTAGCTTCATTCCTCTCTTGGGGACGATGCTGGAAAACTGATCTCTGACCACTACGACTCACCCACAGCCCCCAGACTGACATTGCTAGAAGGCAAGAATCTTAGAACGGCCCAAAGCCAGCAGGGAGGAAAAGCTCTCAGAAGGTTACAAACACATCAGATATTCCATAGACCACACAAGCGCCCGAGGCCTGTCTCCACACCTGTAAAATGAGGGTTTTCCTTCCGACTCCAAGAGCCTATGGATGGATGCGTGATCCATGAGCTCATGAGCCCATCTGCTTTATGGGGACAAGACCCCGTGTCTACAGCTCCTCTCGGTGGCCCTACACAGAGCACAGTCACCCTCCAAAGAGCGGTAAGTAACCTTCGCAAAATGCCAAGACAGAAGGCTCATGCTATTTTTAGCCCTTCCTGGGAGAATCTACTTATTTTTAAAACTTCACCAGGTTGATCGCACTTGGAAAACAAGTGCAAAGAAGGAGCAAGGGACGGCGGGGAATGACATCAGAACCCCAGACAACACTCTCAATCAAGGTCCCAAGCCTACTGCCGTCCCCTAAGGCAGAGAATTTTTTTTTTTTTAAGGTTTTTTTTATTTGACAGAGACACAATGAGAGAGGGAACACAAGCAGGGGGAGTGGGAGAGGGAGAAGCAGGCTCACTCCGAGGACGGAGCCTGAGCAGGGAGCCCGATGGAGGGCTTGATCCCAGGACGCTGGGATCATGACCTGAGCCAAAGGCAGACGCTTAATGACTGAGCCATGGAGGCGCCCCAGCAAAAGGATTTCCACTGAATTCCACACAACCCACTCCTCTCCTTGAGCCAGAATCCCACCATGACATTCCAAACCCACCAAGCAGATTCATAGCCCTGCAGGGGAGAGTGGAGCCACCCCATAAGAAGGAACTAGGGTGCAGGGAAGGCCAGGGGTGCGTTCCGTTGAGCTGCACCAGCAGCCAGGTGGGCTAAGGGCTAGTCCCCCTGGCTTCCCAGGGAGGGATAAAAAAAGGTCACTTCCTGTTGCAGGAGCTTTGGGGAACAGTAAAGAGAAGGGCACGGCTCCCCTCTCCCCTGAGCACCCACTGCCCCGCTTTCTTCCATCCTGCTACACGAGGCTCCTGGGGCTGCTGGAACAAATCACCGCACACGTAACAGCCTGCACATGTGACTTGTGTCGCATCTGTATAACAACACGGATGTAGGATCTCCCAGTTCTGCAGAGGCAAGAAGTTTAAAATCGTTCTCCCTGGGATAAAGTCAAGGTGTTGGCAGGCCTGGGTGCCCTCTGAGGCGTCTCGGGGTGGTGCCAGAGGCTGCTCTCGTTCCTGGGCCTGTGACCCCGTCGCCCATCTTCAAAGCCACTGACCTCGGGCTGAGTTTCTCCCAAGCGGTCATCTGCGGCTCTCGGCTTCTGTCCTCACATACTCTCCACCAGCGACCCTTCCGCCTCCCTCTTCTGCATGAAAAGGCCTTTGTGAGTGTCATAGGGACTACGTTGGACCCACGTGGCTGAACCAAGGATGATATCTCTACTTTAAAGCCAGCTCACTTCCCCTCTGCCAGGAAGCTACCACTCCTCATGGCTTCCAGGGATTAGGACGTGGACATCACCGGGGAGGGGCTGGGGAGGCCACTATTCTGTCTACCACACGCACCGACCACTAACTGTACATCTTTTGGGACAGCTTTTTCTATTCTCATCTTCTGCCTGATGGCCTCGAGGCGGCCCACGCTTTCTATCGTGGCAGCCCACAAGGCTTTGCTAAGGAGACAGCATCTCCTGTCACTTCTGGGATACCCCAGTCACAGTGCTCTGTGAATTTTGCGGCTCTAGAAGGTAGAGCCCATGCTGGCCTGATCCACTAGTGTGGATCTGTGTTTGCACACGTGTGTCCACATGTATAAGGTATGTGGTCTTGAGCCCTAAGAGAAGGGACTGAAGCACAAATGTCCTTGGGTCTTCCATGGGTTCCGCACAGCTCTAGACGCTGAAGGAGACACTTGATACCAGTGGCTCATCTGATCTTAGGGCCAATAATCCCATCTACGGATTATCCGGGTCCCTGGAACGAGAGAACTGCTGAAACTCGGCTTTGTGATTCCACTGAAGAGTACTGAAAGCTCACAGCAACATCTGTTATGCTACAGGCGCTTAATAAAAATTGGTCCCTCTTTCTTCCCTCTCTGGTTCCATTTCTTCTATCCATCTTCATTGCGTATATCACAGATGGGGAGGGTGAGTTAAAATATGAGCGACGCTTTTAGAACATGCTTCTAGAACAGGATTTCTCAATCCTTTAGGCCTTGCCTCTCTCCTGCCCATCAACCTGGTGGTCAGAGGAGCCCTACAAGTCCACCGTGAAATGCTCTGCATCATGGATCCCAGGTGTCAAATACTGTGCTCGATTTCTGCAGAGAGCCACTGGCTGACCCCATTCCCAGTGACTGAAAATAAATACCCCTTTCCTCATGTTCACAACCAGAGACACGAGTGAGCCTGTGAGCCTCCAAGACCTCCAGTCCACTACTCGCCACCCTGCCTTGTGCCAACACTAGGTCTGATGACCGAGAAGTGGGAGAGAAGCAGGGAAGGACAGAGGAAGACTCAGCACAAAGCCACAGCGAGGAGAGTCAGCTCTAGTTGGTGGGTGGCACAAACCAGAGGTGGGGATCCAACCGGAGCTGCCCAAGGCTGGCAAATCACTCTTTCCCTATATCTCTTTTGGCGCCAAGATAAGCAGCAGGGGCAGAAAACGGCAGAAGGCAAACACAGTGAACCTGTTGAGCTCCCAGAGTCCCACTCAATGAAGTGTGGAACCCGTATTCAGATCACACGACGCATTTTTCACAGACCCACCCTTGCTAAGAAAACTGTCCCGAGCCAGAGCCAAGGCACAGCCCAGCTCAGCTCCTGGGCGTCTCAGAAGCCCCATTTCTCACCCACCACCCTGTCCCCACGGGGGCTCTCTGAGCCGTGGTACAGAGATCCAGGCCACAGAGCTGCCGTCCGCAGGAGTCTGAAGTATCTCACTGGCCTGTGAGGGCCTCCGGAGACCCACGTGGGCTCGTTGCCTGAGGTCGGTGTTCTGGGACACCGTGATCTTGCCAGAAACCTGGCCTGTGGCACTGCTGAAGTCCTAACAGATTTCTGAGGACCTCCGGGCCAAACTAGCTGAATCCCATACAGGATAGCCTTGTGCCGCCAGAAGAACCAGCTCCCCAGGAGCTGACCTGCCAGGACACTTATCTCCCCTCCTCGAGATCCTGGACCTAGCAAGCCAGGGCCAGGACCCCAGAGGCCCCTCCTTCCACAGTAAGAGGCCCTGACAGGGAAACCTCATCAAGATAGCTACTCAGGGTCAGGCCTTCAAAGGGAAGGGGCCCTCGGGCTCCAGGGACCCTCAAACTCACCCATTGCTTTTGTTAATTCCAAGAATATGGGGAACTCAGCAAAGAACGCAGGTGGGGACCTTCAAGTGGAGAACCCAGAGGGCATCCCGCCAGCACGCCTCTCTGACCGGGGCTGACCAGCACCACAAGGTGCCAGAAGGGGTGGGGTGGATCTGGGAAGCGGCCAGCGCCTCTGGTCTAAGACATTAATTAGGACTGGAAACGGTACCCCACACGTTTGGTAAATGGACCCATTCACAAGGGGACATGGACACCGCAGCCAGGAAGGGCACCGAAGGAGCCGGGAAGAAGGGAAGAGAGCGACGGACAGGTAATGGTTTTGATTTTGGAGAGATCTGGAAGGTTACCAGCCCTGTGAGTAGCTGCACTATAAAAAGAGTCAGACACGAAGTATTTCCTTTCCCATAAAATATTCATTGCTGCATGGAAGAGCCAAGAAGCCGAAACCTCAAGCATTTCTAACTTTGTGCCGCGGTAATAACAGAGTTTTATAGGAACCTTCTGACGGTATTTATACCAGGCTATAAATATACCTCCGTCTAAGCGAAAGGAGGGGAGACACTAATCTAGCCCCCCTCAGAGTCTGTACTGTAACGAGAGAGACCCCAGGTACACCCACGATTCCACTTAGCATTTCAGCTACAAAACAGCAGATGGAGCGATGGGGACACCAGTTCTTTAAGGGAGTGCAGGCGGAGACGCTTTGGCTCCTCTCACAAACAATGCCGGGATGGACTCAACACCTGCTCTACCGATGGTACTGCTCTTGCTTAACCAGGGAACGAGATCCAGGATGCCCGACCCATCCTCTGCTCTCTGCAACTTACTGAACGCTCTGCCATCGCTTGGTCCTGAATCTGAGCCTGCAGAGGGGCGCGGGTGGGGGCTGCTGTGACTACAAGGGTCGGGGAGGCAAAGCAACACGTTCAAGGTCACAAGGCTAGCCGGCAGCAGAACCAGGTTGAGAACCTGGGCTGTCTGAGCCCAGTGCCTGTTCTCTCCCTGAGGATACACGGAGCCAGGCAAAACCCTGAAATTCAACTTGAGAGGTGAGCCCCGCTTTGGCTGCCCGGCTCCAGCCTCTGTAGCTGATGGGGGATATCAGTCGGTCTCGCCAGGACAGCTTTTTCCTCTTCTGTTTATATGAAGTAATGAGCGCCTGCCAGAGGTTACCGTGCACTGGTGAATTGCACGTTAAACCAAGCGTCGAATGTTCTCTAACTCCTCCCATGCATGCACTCGACACCTTGAAACAGAGACCTCATTGACTGCAGATTCATTTACAGTATCCCAGACAGAAGGGGGGTATGTCAATAAAATGATGCCCAATCGTTTCCCGGAATATTTGACACTGAAACTTCCATCAAGATGACGTTCGCAGCACAAGCTTTTCCTTTACTCTCAGAAAAGGAGGTCCTTCTGTCATCCTAATGCCCCCCCCCCCCCCCCCCGCCAAAAAAACCCATTGGATTCTGGCTGAAAGGACTTTCTTAGTACGGGAATTCATGGATTTCCAAAAATGTCTTCAAAGAAAGGTGAGCCCAAGATGCAGACTATAGAAAATTTCCCCATTTTCCCTTGGGTAGACCTATCACCCCAAAACCGGATGGATCCCACCAAAGGTTCACTTATGACCGTTCACAACCAATGAACATGCCTACATATCTGGAAGCACTATGTATGAGTGCCGGACTGTCTCTGACCTACAATAAGTAGAATAAGCCTTGTATCACCAGAAAGTTCTGTTCCAAGTCTCTGGGAATTTAGTCTGGGTTACAAAGGTAAAGAGAAAAGGGTAAATTACGGCCCCTCTGGGATTATTTATTCTGCTTAGTTCCATTTAAAGCTAGTGTGGCCCTAATGGTTTTTAATGGTCCTAAATGATTCAATGAATCTGGGCATTCACTGGCGAGACATCTGGGGACAGGCCTGCCTATCTGCAAACTGGCAGGCGGCCCTATTTGTTCTGTGGAACAATAAATGTCAATGAATTAGAAGCTTCAATTATTCAGAACCTTCCCAGCACCTGATTTTTGTGAAAGAGCAGATCAGTGAGGAAAAAAAAATTTTGTGTGCAAGACTTTAGTAAAAACTTTTTTGTCCAAAATTTTTTTAAAACATGCTCTAAATCATGTTTTTTAAAACATGCTCTAAATTTTTTTTATATCATGCTCTCGATTTCAGCACTACAAATGTGCAGTGCGGCAGGGTGGGGGAAGGGCATCGTCCTGATCGTTCCAGGAAGTTCGGAAGCATCTGTGGCCCCTGCCCACGACCTCCCAGTGAGACACCAGCTCTGCGCAGGGGGTCGGGGGTGCTGTTGTCCTACAAAGCTCAGGGAGCTCGAGCAAACTGTCCAAGGTCTCCCATACATTGCCAAATGTGCCGTAGGGGACAAAACCGCCCCCCCCCCCAACAGCCACCTTCTTAGGGTAAACATTGATTCGAGCACCTTCTACAAGACATGCACAATCATCCGTGATAACCAAAATCCCAGCCCTCGTGCACTGCAAGATCTCGAAATGTCAAAGTATTCGGTTAGTTCTCCATGTGGTGCTCCCAAGAGCAGGGACACGTACCGTTCTGTTTTGCAAAGCATTTCAGCAGGACTTACAACCAAAAGGATTTTCCAGTGAAGCCTTAGTTAGCCAGAAAACGTAATGAATTCCCGTCACTGAATTCCCGTCACTCCATCCCCGATACTCCAGTTCACTGTGCTTTATTACAGGAGCACACACGTGCGGCCACAGTATCACCTGAAGCTATGCTTACTTAGCCTCATAAAAAGATTCAACTATCAGCTCACTTCTTGGATCGAACAGAGGGCTGAGAGCATCTATTTCATTTAGGAGCGGTTGGGAGAGGGAATTGGGAAAGCAATTGCAGAGGAGAGAAAATGAAGTTTTGATCACCGCGCTGGATACTGTCCTTTCGGTTGTCCAGAGCTCGCTAAGAAAAGCCGCTGCAGGCTCAGGCGGCCTAGCTGTGTTTGCACGGCCCGCACTGATCTTCACACGCGTGTACCTGCAAGCACACGAGGAGATGCATGCCCATCCACTGATACGAACACGTACACGTTACACCCGGTCCAACACATCCCTGGGGCGCCAGGGGGTCACAGCACGAGGCCTGGATTCTCAAGCACCACATCTCAACTAAGCTGACAAGTGGAAGTGCAAAGTGGCTAGGGGGCCAGTATGCAGATCACATGCAACTCTGTCTCCCCCATCCAGGCCCCTCCACCAGGCTGGGCCTCTACCATGGCTTGAGAGTGTCTCTGTTCAAAGGACAAAGTAGCTGGGGACATCCAGATGCACGTTCTCCCCAAAGACCCACTCAGTCACTGGGATGGCACAGCCCTGTCTGAGGTCAGGTTACCCCCTGGTGACCTAGGCTCTTTCCTCCCCACAAAAAGTGAGCCCCCGACCAAGCCAAGAGGCCTCTCTCCCAAGCTAAGGAGCAGAAACTTGTCCTAAGTGAGAGAGAAACAAAGCCTTCTCTGCGCTAGGCTTCCTGCCTCCCTCGGACCATCACGGAGACTCCTGATTTCCACACACATACACACCTTGCTCGTCCCGGGAAATCAATATGAAAATCAATTCATCCACTGATATATTTTATCAAGATACATGCGGCAATCCCACATTTCATTTACAGGGCAGCACTCGGGGAAGCCAAGGTCATTGGATAGAAAGCAGGCTGCAGGAGGGCGGGCGGGGGAGAAGCCCATATTCTGTGCTGGCTGCAAATAGAAAAGTGAATGAAATCGGAGCAGGGAGAGCAAGAAGGGAGCCCAGGGATGTGACAATTACTGTACGGCGGAGGCACGGCATCCATGCTGCGTGCCAGCTTGTTTAAATGCGAAAGAGTTGGTAGATTTAGAATTCCAAGTATTTTTCTCCTGACCATGGCAAACGAAAACCCGCTTCACCGGCACGCCGGTCAGCAGAAGAGAAAATATTTCTGAGCCAGAAATGAAGAGGGAGGAAGGAGACGGGGGTGGGGTGGGCTGGGGTGGGGCCGAGGGGGGAAGAGAGGCCAGACAGAATCTGGCTCCGGGGACCAAGACAAAGAATGAAAGGGAACAGGCAGGGGGACCAAAGGGTGAGTGCTGGGAGCCAGCGCAGAGCAGGAAGCAAATGGGAATTTCAACAGGCCTCAGGGAGGAAAATTATGATATCTGCATGGCTGCAAAGGGGCATATTTTTAGTAAATTCGAAAGTGATTTGCCACACACGGCACCGTCCCACTCGGAGGGCCCTCCGCCGGTTCCAATAGCTGGGCCCTGATCAAATGTACTCCGTAATTGCAGAGTCATTGCTACCCTCTTACCTCTAAACAGAGCAGATTAAAATAGCATGAACAGCTATAATAACAGGTTTGGGATTCAGCTTTTTACAGCCAGAAAAAATGCTTATGGAAATAAGGATTTTGCTGACTCTTTTCAAAGTGAAGAAAAGGAGAGAGAAGGAGCCTCCCGAGCTCAAGGGTGACCTGTATGTCCGTGGTGCACAGAGGCTCCCAGCAGCAGCTCGCCGCCTCCCGTCCGGACCCGAGGCCTAAGCCCAGGCTCGTGGCCTCCTGGCTGCACGCTGGGGCCTGCCTGGCTCGCCACCTTGCCCACGCTGCCCCTTTCCCTTCCTGCTCCAGGACTCGAGACATCCGAAGCCTGCTCAACCTGAGTTTGGCTGTCAGTTTTCCGGGGCTGCTTCAGGGCCCCAGTGATGGGAACCTGGGTGGGACAGATGGCACATCAGGGCGTGGGTGGGAGGCACGTGCCCATTTCTGGGAAAGGCAAACTGAGTTCACTCACCTAGGCCCCTTCAGAACCAGCCCAGGGTGGCACTGGCCAGAACCCCCGACCAGCTTATCTCGCAGGGCCCGAGCGTCGCTCTCTACGATGGCAAGAGTCTCTCAGAACACACCAAGGACGGCCACCGCTGCCAGCCCTCACTTAGGGGGAGCCAGGCGCTAGCAAGGTTTAAATAAATGGCACCAAATCCTCAAGACACATCCCAGAGGCTACTTGCTCTTTTTATCCCCAACTCTGCAGCAGAGAAAACTAAGGGTCAGATGTTTACTCAGTAATTGGCCCAAGACTGTCCAGCTACCAAGTGCTGGAGTCGGGATTCAAACCCAGAGTCGTCGGATTCCCGAGGCTGTGATCTTCGATTCGCCCGCTGTGGCCACGTGGATGGCATCCCTATTCTCCAGAACCATGGCCCAGCCACCGTTCACATGCCCCCAGGAAAGCGAGAGCGGCCTAAGGTGCAGACCACCCCTCCTCGGCCGGGAGGAATCCCCACCAGAGGGGCTTCTGAGCATCGGTGCGGGTGCAGGTGCCCGGGTTCCCTAAGTCACTGACACCTCAGGACCCCCACGGGGGCGCTTCCTGAGGAAGCCACATGGTTCTACTAGCTTCTCACTTTTCACTATGGCCGTGGACGCTGCACAGAAACCGCTGGCCGGGAGTATGAGCTCCCAGAGAGGGAAAGACATCTTCTGGTGCCTTAGCAAAATGAAGCAAGAAGACCTAAGACTGGGGCAGGCCGAACTCCGAGCCCGGCCCCTTCCCATCAGACCTCAACTGACGGGCCTCAAGTCTCAGCGATGCGGTCAGAAGGCTGGGCACGGAGGGAGGCCTTCCCTAGACTCTCGGCCCCAGCCTCCAGCTCTCTGAGAGGAGACATATGGAGACTGTACAGCTCTGTCTTAAGACACGTGCTGAGGCAAATTCTCTGGGGCACAAGATTAATCACACGGCCCCTCCCAAAGCCAAGGGAGCACATGTGACATCTGATGAGAGAGTCAGAGCCGTGCGGGACCACGGGCCAGCCACGTGGGCGGCAGCTTCAGGCTTTGCCAGCAAGGGGACAGGCCCCTCCCTGAGGCCTTCTGCCTCCCCAGCAGCGCCACAAGAACCCCATTCTGAGATTCTCCCTCACTAGCCTTCCCCCTGTAACTGCTGGCACAGGTCCTTCTACAGAGCCCATGCAGCCCTGCACTCGGGCTCTGCCTCCCCTGACCCACGTCTGGAAGGCAGAGCGTTCTCAGAAGCAGGAGAAGCCATTACACAAGGGGTGTGTGTGTGTGGGTGTGTAGGTGTGTGTGCACATGCACACACACTTATGCGGGGGGTGAGGGGGTACCACTACAGTGCTTCTCTAATTTTAGCGCACATCAAAATGACCCGGGAGCTTATTGACTACAAGCTTCTGTTCCTACTACCCGAGGCCTCCGAATGCCGTCATCCCTGCAGGCCACGGGATTGCAGCGCGTCTCCTGTGGGACTACAATGCAGGTGGGCAGCTGGCCACGCTGAGAAGCCCTTGCTCTCTGGGCTGCTGTGGAAGAGAACCATCTAGGGTAGGGCTTCTCAGAAGAGGACAGGCCAGGAAGGTATTTCACATGAGAAGGAGCTTTTAAAATACGCAACTGTCTCCCCCTGACTTCCATCCTGAGATACAAACTGTCCCCCAGGAGACACCGCGGACACCAGGCTCTGGGAGCCCAGGGTGCGGCCTGGATTCCTCAGGAAGGAGAGGTACAGAGAGGGGAGCAGGTAAGAGAAGGTAGCACCAGAGACCGGGGCCCAAAATAGGGTCTAAGAGCCAGTATTCCCTGCCTCTGCTCAACTAGAAAAAGAAAGGACAGGTCCTGGCCTTTAGGGGGATCTGCAGGGGGAAAGGAGGGTTATTAGAAAGGAACAATCAGGGAACACACCACAGCTAGATGCAAAGTAAGTGTGATTTCGTGAAGCAGAGTCTGTATAGACTGGCCGGTGGAGAGGTTAGCATGGCCCTTCCCAAGGCCCTATGACCTGGGTCTCAGGCCTCTGTCAGGAAGACACACAGGGTCTTGCTCCAGTCCATGCTGGTCTGGGGAATCAGCTTCCAGAACCTTCCTCAAGAGGCTGTATGTCTGAGTCCTGCCCCAGCTCCCTTGTCACTGCAGCCCAGGTCCCTAACCCCACCTTGATGAGGAAAACAACACAATACACAGCTCTTCCAATCAGATGTGAGGAGCTCGCTAAGGCGTGTATCCCAGGCCACAGCACCCAGCCCCTCCTTGGCCAAATTTCCTGGGACCACCCCCACAGGACTCAGCTGAGTCGGCCGGTCCACACGGACGTCACACCGAGGGCCACCACCACTCCAGTCACCTGTCACGCCCCTGAAAGGAGAAACAAGGCCAGAAGGAGCAGCGGCCAGGAAAACCCCACCTGGAGAATGGAACAGGGAGAAGGGTTCACGAGGCGCCTGCTCTGTGACTCCCGTCTAGATGGTTCCATACAAGCAGCAGATTCACCTCGTTTAAAGAGCAGATGGGGCAGAGCTGGCATTAGATAAAAGCTTAATCCGTGCCTGGGCAGAGGGATGGATTCCAGTGACAGAGCACAGAAGTGAAAGCTTCAGAGCCAGAAAGATCCTTCAATGGCAGAACCTCTAAGCACGGCTCGTTGGGGCCCTTCCGTGCAGGAGCACGGCCCCCCAGCAGGGACAGGAGGCTGCGGGTAACACGGAGGGCACACCGGCCACACACCCCAACCCTCTCTTTTACAAAGGTGGACACAGCCGCCCCAAGGGTAGGAGTGCGCCAACTCATATCTGGCCAAAAGGCAGTGGGAACCTTGTGTCTCCGCAAGAATGGCCCCTTTGGGGGACTTGTGCTCTCTGTGCCCTCTTCTTGGAAAAACAGGTATGTTTGTGAACTGAATTTCCTTGATGGGGGTGGGGTTTGACCCTAAAAGATCTCATCTTGCTGTGCAAAGCAAAAAGGGTCTAAAGGAAGGCGCGGTTCCCACCACAAGCATGCCCGGGACCCCCACCAGCTGGCCTGCCTGTCCCTAAGGGAAAACCCACGTGGGGGAGGGGGAAGCACGGGTCTGGGAGGACTTCTACCTCCTCCTTCTCAGTCATTATCTCCTCCTAGGGAAGGAGCTGGATGAGCCTTCTGCTGTCTTGCCTGGAAAAAAAAAAAAAGCCTGGGAGGAAAACAAAAATGAAAATAAGAGTGACATCATGGGGGAACCGTGTGGGAACGTTGGCCATGCCTTCTCATAGTTATGTGACCTTGGGCACATTGCTCAACAGCTCTGGGCCGCGGATGCTCACGTCTGAAGTGGAAATGGATCCTACCACCTACGTCCTACCACAGAAGGCGGCTGGGTGGTTACAGGAGATGGGGAAAGAAAGCCAGTAGGCAGGAGGTTTAAAACTGGTGGACCCCAACTTGGTAAAGGTGATGGGAAAGTTGGTTTGTTTGGTTTTTTTTTAAGATTGTATTTATTGGCAGGGGAGAGAGAGAGAGAACAAGGTAAAGAACAGAGCAGGAAGGAGAGGGACAAGCAGACTCCACACTGCGCGTGGACCCCAAGGAAGGGCTCAATCCCAAGACCCTGAGATCACAGCCTGAGCCGGACCAGGAGTCCGACACTCCACCAGACTGAGCCATCTGGGCGCCCCGATAGAAGAGTTCTCTAGATTTCTCTTGAAACTTTTCTGTAAGTTTCAAATACTTTCATAAAAATAAAACCCCTATTAATTTCCTCAGAGGGGGCTGAAGTGAGGGGGATGTGTAATACTGACTCTTTACTGTGTATTGCTTTTGTGTGGTGTTGCTTTTATTTTTTAAAATGAGCGTACGTGTTGCCGTTGTATTGTGTTTTGATGCTTAACTGCAACAGGGGCCACAAGGAAAATGGGTAGGTGGGGCCCCGCGCCTGGCAGAGGAAAGAGCGATGCTGCGTGTCCTCCTGCCCACACCTGCACGTCTGCACCCTTAGGGCTGGGCGAGCATGCGGGGGCCATGCCCTGCGCACATGCAAGCTCCCGGGGGACAACCCTCTTCCTCCAGGGGCCTGAACCACACTCGGCACTCAGCGGTCATCCAATACCTGGGCCTGACCAACCACGAGGAGTGAAAGGCTGGAACAGGTGTGTGGGCCGAGTCATCAAGGACAGAGATTTTCATCAGCCTGGCTTGGCTTAACTGTCTCCTTCTGGTGCAGGAAGCTCAGGTTTCCGGGATGTGGCCAAGAGACGCTGATCCACCCATGGCCGTGATGCGGAGGCCTCTCAGGGCTGTGGGCCCAAGGGGTTAATGTTTGGGTATTTTTTCCTGTCCCCGCAGTCCCCTTTCCAAATGCCCGGGCCCTAATCCCAGAGCTTAGCAAGGGTGGAATTCCAGAACACCTCAGTTCCGGACCTTGTTTGGTAGGAGACTGCTGGCCGAGACAAAGGGAGAGGTGCGGAGGGGCAGAGAGGGTGGGAGAGGGGATTTGGGGCAAGCCTGAGAAGTCTGCTGCCTGTGCGGCCTTTTCTGTCACCCCAGCCAGGAAGACACGGCCACCAGGGCCCGTCTTCCCATCACGGCCTCTGCTGTAAATGCTGGTGACACTGATGTATTAAAAAATAAAGAAGGCTGTTTGCCTCCATGAGTTACCCTGACCCCGCAGCGATGTGACTCGCATAACAGCCACGGTGGCCGGTCCATCGAGCAAACATGACATGGATGTCCTAGGAGTCACGGAATCAAGTTGGACTTTACCTCCCGTCACCCCCCGAGCCTCTCCCCAACGCCCAGTGACCTTAAGAGCATCTGCTGAAACCCTGTGGAGATTATTCATATGTTTTGATTCCTAATTCAGAAATAATAAGTGGTTCATGGGTTCCAAGTTTAAAAATACATTCGTCATCTGGTCTCTGTAGTCGAACATATCCCACTGGCTCAGGAATTCACCCCACGGAAGACTCTCTGCACTGGTCCGGTGCCCATCTGGTCATTCAGCCATAGGTGATGGCACGGCCTGGCCTTACACCACCTCTTTTTCTTTTATTAAAAACCCTACTTTAAGGCCATTGTCCATAAGAGCCTTAATTCCCCTGGATGGAAGAGCTAAGAGACTGGCACACTCTACATCCAGCTTGCCCCCCGACAATTCCTCAGGACTGAACACCCATGCACATGAGAAATGGGAATTCCTGCTTAATTTCAAATCCACGTATGTTCATTACGGTTTGTTAATGGCCAACAGGACCCAAAGGCCATTCTCACACATTCCTTCATTTCTTTTCCAGAAAGTTCTCTCTGGTTTTATACACACACACACACACACACACACACACACACAGATAGATAGATATATCTTTATCCATGTACGAAGCCATTCGTCCCAAATGCAGGACATCGACAACAAGGTTCAGATTCTAATCTGGCACCAGCACTGTCTTGACATTGTGTTCAGCCTTCCCATCTACAGGTGTCTCCTTCTGAGGGCCCCCATAAGGCCCCTTCCAATGCACAAGCCCAAGGGTAGAACCTGGCAGCCATGTCGTACTACATTCCTGTTATCGTGCGTGACTGTAGTGTGTACCCCCCAAATCCCTATGTAGAAGCCCTGACCACCAACGCGAATGTATTTAGAGACAGGACCTATAAGGAGATAATTAAGGTTAAAGGAGGTCACAAGGGTGGGGCCCTATCTGGAAAGGATTAGTGTCCTTATAAGAAGAGACACCAGAGAGGTTGCTCAATCTCATTCTCCATATTCCCCCCACTCTCTGCCACATGAGCGCACAGTGAGAAGGCAGACATTTGCAAGCCAATAAGAGAGCCCTCACCAGATTCCAACCACGCTGGACCTTGATCTTGGCCTTTCCAACCCCCAGAGCTGTGAGAAAATAAACCATATTGTTGAAGCCACCCAGCCTGTGGTTTCTGCTCTAGTGGCCCAAGCAAACTAAGACAACAGCCCTCACCACAAAGCCTGGAGTGAGTGGTTGGCCGAGGCCAGATGCCCGTCTGAACCACATAAGACAGATTCCCTCTCTTGTAGAACTGAGGATATGGTCAGGGAAAACCCGAGTAGGTCTTGCCACACATAAACCAGGGAGTCCCAGGGTCGTTATTTTTAGACCTGCTCTGGTATGCAGAGAGATAAATATGAACCTGGGTGCATGGCCTGAAGTGAGAATGAGAAAAAGAAAGAGAATCCTGCTTGAGCTTCTGAGGCTGGTTCTCAGTTCCACTCACCTGCCTTCAAAGGTAGGGTTGTATCTCTGCCCTTGGGCTCCACAAAACACTCCCAGATCACAATGATAAATCCTCTTGTTTGGCTTAAGCTAGCACAGATTGAGGGGCTTTTGGTTTTTTTGTTTTGGTTTTGGTTTTGGTTTTGTTTTTTTTACCTACAACCAAGAGAGCCCTAAGTAATATATATGAACGTGGGCTTTGAGGCCCTTAAAGCCAAGACAGTGTCCTTCTCTGTGTTTACTTAACTGCCGCACTCCAATGGTAAAAGTTTACATTCTACAGAAACCAGAGTGACAACTGTCCATTGAATTGAACCAACAGATACACGCCACAAAACGCTCCTTAAAGAACCAGAACCAGAACAGAGCCCAACTCAAGCCCCAGAAAAAAGCACTTAAGTAGCAATTCCCTCTTTGCTGGACCATAGATTTTCAGAGATTGTAAGGATACCATGTTTTTCCTCTCTTATGTGCCTCACATACAGGGTACACATTCAGCAAGTGAAGAATAAAAGGCCGTTTCCATTTCTGATCCCACCCTCTGCCAACCATACCAGGCACACATCTGCTAGAATAAATGGTTGCTATAGAAATCACCATTTTTGGAACAGGCAAACCCAGTGTCTATGAAGAACGCAGCCATCTCAGTCCTCAGTGAAATCTGTGGGCCTGGGGCTCAGAAAGTGTCTTAGAGGAAAGCCAGTACCTTGTAACCAGACCTAAGACAGGGTCATGATGCCGCGCATCTCAGAGAATCTGTCTAGACAGTCCAAAGGGAAGAGTTTCCAAAAGGACCTGAGGTTATGCTAGAGGACCCTCCCCTGGGAGTGGAGTCACAGTTTGGAGAGGTCTATGAAATGCTGTAAAACTGGCAGTGGAATTTAGTGGGTGAAGGTTTGATATCTGGGATCAGCCAGCGCTGGCTTCACACTGGGGCTCTACCATTTAGAAGCTCTGTAACCCTGAGCAAGGCACTTACTTCTGTGTCTCTTTTCTCATCGGTAAAATGAGGATAATAATAATCCCTATTTCATGGGATTATTGAAATTATTAAATGAGATAATGTACATAAGTATTCGGCGAATGGCAGCAACGTACACCATGGTGCTAGCCAGAATCAAGAACCAGACTCGGGGAAGGCAAAGACAAAGAATGGAGCCATGGATTTTATGTTCTGATTCATTGAGGAAATAACCTTCTCACCTCACGGGTGGGTGAGGTGGTCTGGGGCAAGCTCGCAACCACGGCGGGCACCTCTTCCAAATTCGCCTTCAGTGACGTCACCTTAGCGGCCTGAAATTGACCATACTTACATCATGCAAACCAGTAAATGCTACAAATCAGGAGACCCGGTTGTTAAATATTTCCTAGCACATCAGTGGAAGAGCTTCCTAACCAGGAAAGTAGGATCTGAAAAACATTTTGCACATGAGAGTCAGTACAGTCTAAGGTTTCTCTGAACACGGACAAACAGCATTTCAGAGGATCTGAATTGGCCTCTGGTTTCTCTTCCAGCCATTAAACTGGGGAAACTGGCTCCCTGACGAGGCCCTGTCAAACGAGGTGCCATCTTGGAGAGAAAAGGGAAAGAAGGGTCCTGAAGATTTGGACATTTGAAGAGCATAAGATCTGGAGGTGAAGGTAAAGGAGGAAATAAGAAGCCTAGCGTCCTTAGAGTTAGCCCTTCCCTTTCTCATTTTTCTTGTTCACCTCCTTCCACTTCACCTCAACCCCAACCAACATCACCAAAGGCCCTGGCTTGGTTCCTCACACAATCCTGCCACCAAACAAATATGGCGCCCAAACCGATGCAGAGAAGGCAGTGGGGGAACTGAAACCCACGGTTGCCAGGGAGGAGTAAGGAGCTGGTAGCAAAAGGAAGAGGAGCTGAGGAAAATGCGACATATCAGAAGAGGAACTTTCTTCCATATCAGACCAACTTACAGGTACGAAGAGAATTGGGTTTTAAAGGGTGAGATACAGAGCAGACTGGGGAAAAGACGCCAGCCGAAGGAAGGACGACGGAGGAAGCTAGAGGGAGCCCAAGCCAAGTCCAGGGGGAAGGGAGGGGCTGTGCCCACATCCTGTCACCTGTCCCCATCCCCATCTCCCAGAAGTGCTGGCTCTGCCTCCACAGGTCCGAGAGAACCTCGGAAACAGGCCAGAGGGGGTCCTCATGGGCTGGGAAGGTAGAGGAAGGCTCTGGCTGGCCACTTCCGCTCCCACACACCCCCTCCCGCAGGGGTCCCAGGAGCCACCTAGGCCATCCCTCTGCCTCCAGACCAGACCTGCCACTGTGGCCACAGGACTCTGCCCTCCTTGCAACCATCGGAGAAGACTGCAACTTGCCTTCTGAGAGATCCCTCCTCTGAAGCGAGGTGCCTCTCGCTCCACAGCATCCACAGCACACAGCCGGCCTCCACAAGAGCCCTCCTCACCAGCAGCCTACCATGATGGCGGGAAACACTGCCATGTCAGAGGCCAGACCCCAGCCCCGCCACCATCCAGCTGTGTGACCCCGGGCAAGGTGCTACGCCACCCTGAGCTTCAGTTTATTATCTCTACTCAGATTTTTCGATACTTACCGCAAACCTGATGTGAGGATTAAATTAGCTCTGGCTTTTAAAGTGCCTCACACAGGGCTGACACAACACAAGCGTTCACAAGAAGAGGGCTGCTGTTCCGGCTGTTGTTAAAACCCACAGGCCCCCTCACCGCAGAGACCCAAACAGAAGCTTTCTACCCATCCAGATGAGACCAGAGTCCTCTACCACACCGTCCAACCGTAAACGTCTGTGGTCCCACACCTCAAACTCAAGCGCCTCTTGGGGTTATCTTGTTCGAGCGTCACGGGGAGAGGGGCCTGGGTGCCACTGAGCAGAGCCGTGGACAGAGAATGAGTGGGTCCTTAGCAGGGAGTCCTTGTAGGAAATCCTGCAGGTGAATCCAGGGTTCCCAGAGGGGAAGGTGGAAGGTAGAGAGTGAACACACAAACAGTCTCACTCTCCCTCACGCACTCGCTCATACATATCACCCCCTGAATTCTTCGTCACAAAGGTCACCTGCATGTCACCTGAATTCCAAGTCACCATCTGAACCATATCCACATCCCCATGCCTCTGCGGCGCCAATACAGGGTTCCTTATTTTGAGATAAGTAAAACACGAAAGCTACAATACTCTGTCTCATCCAGACACATACCCCACCTCTAACTAGAAAGAGTGTCTCCCTGACCCCTCACTTGAGATGGATTCTCTTCTACCTGCTTTCCTAGGGCTGAGAGAAGGAAAGGGCCACAAAGAAGGAGGCCTAGATTCTGCTCACCTCATCTCCTGGGCCCTCGGCTTCCTCATGTCCAATAACAGCTGCGTTCTCCAAATTCTAACATACCCTGGCATACGGTCAAGAATCGGTCAAGACTACAAAAATAAAAATAAAAATTCTCCCCCCCACAAACTCTAGTCTGTTTCCCCCAGATCCTGTAGATTTTAGAAAGCAATCAATATGCATTAGATTCAACACACTAGTATCAGACACACACCTGGGGTCCTGTGATAAAGTCAGTTGTGTCTATGCAACCAAGGATAAAAATTTCAGAGAGCCATGATTTCATCAGTCACCAACTACAAAGGATTAATTAGGAGCGAGCGAAGAGCTCATGGCTCGGGAACCCAGACCCAAGGAAAATATCTATCTCTGCTCTCCAGATGTCAGCACACACAAGAATAAAGGTCTTTGATGAAAACATTTCTCATTATTCAGGGGACGCCAAAAATACCGCTTTCTGCCACGGAATTAAGACGCTTCTGATTCCTAGACACCCGAAAATATCATCAAAAGTCAATGAACACAGCTGAGTTAGTATACAGACCTTCTTATCAAAACATCTTCCCTGGGGCACCTGGGTGGCTCAGTGGGTTAAGCCGCTGCCTTCGGCTCAGGTCATGATCTCAGGGTCCTGGGATCGAGTCCCACATCGGGCTCTCTGCTTAGCGGGGAGCCTGCTTCCTCCTCTCTCTCTCTCTCTCTCTGCCTGCCTCTCTGCCTACTTGTGATCTCTGTCTGTCAAATAAAATAAATAAAATCTTTAAAAAAAAAAAAATCTTCCCTGCAAGACCCATTGCAAACATACAGACTACCTCTTCTAGTTTTTCTGAGATCTCCTCCAACAGCATGTTCAAAATATAAACAATTACGCTTCCCCTGAACTTCTTTAATATTCCCAGTATTTGGCCAAAGTATTTTACCAAAGTAAAAGCTCAGGACTGTCTCAGCTCTTTCTTTGTAACCCTCCCACCCCATCAGGGAGACCCATTCACGGCATCCCTACAAGTCTGCCCCTCGCGCTCCACCTCCTTCCCATGGCATCCCCGCCCCCCACCATGACCCCCGCCGCCATGATTCAGCCTGCCTGGCATCTTCAGGCTCCAGAAGTGTTGTCCTGACTCCAGGCTAAGTCCCACCTCTCCGCCCTCAGTGGCACACTCAGAGTGATCTAGGTTCTTTTTTTGTTTTTTTTAATTTAAATCCCCTCTATACCCAATGTGGGACTCGAACTCACAACCCCAAGATCAACAGTCACACGTTCCTCCGACTAAAGCTGCCAGGCACTCCTCAGAATGCGCTTTCTAAAACACACTTCCTGTTATTTCACTCCCCTGATAAAAATCTTTCAGCATCTTACAAAATGAAATGCATGTCTCTTTGCTGAGCAAGCAAGACCTTCAAAATAGGCTCAACATTGCCCCCGACCAACACCACTACCTGCTTCTTTACATATCTCGAGCTCCAGGGAAACCAAATAGCTGACGGTCCTCTGCTCCTTCCTCCCCGGCGCCTTCGTACAGGCCATCTTCTTTGACCTGGATGGTCTCACCAGTGATCGTCCCCTTTCAAAATCTTTCAAAATCCTACTCAGATGTCACCTTCCCGGCAATCTTGTCGACGGCCCCGCCCAAAGCCTCCTTTCCCTCTACCCCTGGTGCTTCATTTTATGACCACTTTTATTATACTAGAATGTGTTGTGCATTTTGTCCCCCAAGAGCTTACAGGATTCTTGGGGACAAGAACCACACCTTTGGATTCCCGTACATCTGTTGTCTGGCATATAGTAAGGAGTCAGATGTGCTCACGCCCTTCCTGAAGCTTCTGGTGCATTTTCTAATAGTTGGAGGCAACAGGCTTTATTCTAACTTTTATGACAGCCATTTGAGTACTAGTTCGAACCCCAAGTTAAGAGCTAAGAAATGGATTAGGGTTCACCATTGTCTCCAAAAGAGCCAAACCTACCTAGTCAGTATTCAGTAAAATTCGGTAAATATTTGATGAATTAAGTGAGTTCAAGCCTCCTCTTCCTTAGAGACCCGGCTTTGAAACAGATGCACACGCACGCACGCACACACACACACCACACAATACCCAATCACCCACTTAGGAGGCCCTGAGAGGTTTCCAAATGCCCAAATATCCATCTTGCGAGCAGAGGGTTTCCGAAGGTCAGATTCCAACCTGAGAATGAGGAGTTCCATCAAGCTGAAAAAGAAGACTGGACCATTTCAGGTCAGTGGCTCCCAGATGTTAATGTCGCGATCACTGCCCCCCCACCCCCGCAACATGCGCGCGCACGCACACACACACACGCTTCACCTAGAATGCCCATTAAACAGACTTAAGCACACTACTTCTTCCTTCCAGCACTTTTCTGTCACCAATTTTAGCAAAACTTAGGGCTGGGAGTTAGAAGTAAATATTTTCTTGGCAAAAAATGAAAAAAAAAAAAAAAGAGCATGAAAACCCATCTCCAGTGTCTGTTTCCAAGGGCTCCAATCTCCTGATGAGTGGACAGGGTGGGGAGCAGAGGTGGCCTACAGCCCAACCCTCTGAACAAAAATGTGGAAGTCAACACACGAACGCACGTGCGCACCCGGTGTGGCAATCCCTTCCACTCAGCAGGCGGACACCCCGCCTCTCTGTCCTTCTCCCCTCCCTCTCCCCGGGAAAGATAAATTAGTGGGCTGTCAGCAGAGGACAGCCAAAGCAGTTGTGTTTCTGTAAAGGGGCAGTGGAAGTGTCTTTGATTAATGAAACCTTAATACGGGGCTGTTAGACAGCCTCTCTTCAGCCACTGAAGGAAGACAGATCCCTTCAGACAGGGGAGAAAGTCCTGCCTCACACCCACGGCCCCAGGGCAAGCTGCCCTCAGCAAGCCCTGGGCCCTGCGGCTGGTGGGCCTGAGGACTCCTGCTCCCACCTCGAATGAGCTCCTCCTCTGGGAAGTGCTCGGGAAGGAATGTGTGGGACCCACGTCTCTCCCCCTAGAAGAATGCAGACTCTCTCGCCTTCTCACTAAAACCAACACCTGCCCGATGTGCTAAGAGTCCTCTTGAAGTCCCAACAATAGACATCAAAGCTGATGTTTGGAAGTTGAGATAACAAGGGAGTAAAAAAAAAGGGGGGGGGACAACACTAACAAAGGTCTGTCTCACCTTTGACCTCTGGAAAGGAGACAGACCCCCAAACACTTTAAACAGTGCTAGAGGACAGACACTCTCCCTGCTCTGGTCATATCCACACACAAAAGCAATGGTTCCTTTCTCTAGAAGGTCTTCCCCAGACTACAAAGCTTCAGCAACTCAGGGGAGGGTAGAAAAATTAAAAGGACCTACAGGTTTGTACCCTTTCCCAACCTTCTCCTACCTCCACCCCCCCCATACCCGCCCACCAACAAAAGAAGGAAAAGAATGGAGGAAGTGAGGAAGCAGGGAGGAAAGCCATGCTCCTGACATCTTGACTTCTGTCTCTGTACTGATCTGCACGACTTCTTTGAAAATCAGCTCAGGACTGGAACATTCTAGGGAAAACACCTTAATCTCCCCTCCAGCTTCCATCCCATGTGTTGAAATGTAACGTAGGTTCTATTCCAGGAAAGAACTCCAGTAAGAACTGAAACAAACTTTTTTTTTTCTTTTGCAGACACTTCACGATGCTTTCTCTGGAGCACTAAGGCTCGGGTTCAGCAGCAAACACACAGATCAAGCAGGTGGGAGAACAGTGAGAAATTCTTCAAATATTTCAGACATTCAGAGGTCTAGAGCAGGACATTAAAAACCACCCATACACACTGAAGCCTCCTGTGGGTCCCTCCCCAGGCTGATTTCCCTCTCATCCCTCATTCTGAAGAAACTTCTCCCACCGATGTCCTACTTCAAGTCTCTATCCCTTATTCTGCCTTTCGACACACAGTCACTGGTCCCCTACTTTGTGGCAGACACCGTGCCAAGTGTGAAGGACACATTCTCCAGACATCATCTCCAATTAGACTGCCATGTTATTCTAGATGCTTAAGGGAAGAACTGTAGTATTTCTACTTATTTCCTGAAAATATGTCATGGAAATAGAAATAGCACTGTGTACTGAACCACCACCTGGAGGTTCTAAGAGCCCGTGGAATGACTTTTTCAGTAACAACTTCCTCCCCAGGATCTCTTCTACTAGTATATCAGCTTCAGAAAAAAAGGAAGGAGAGACACTTGGGTGGCCCAGTCGTTAAGTATCTACCTTCACCCCGGGTCATGATCCCAGGGTCCTGAGATCAAGCCCGCGGCAGGCTCCCTGCTCAGTGGGGAATCTGCTTCTCCCTCGCCCACTCCCCTGTGCTTGTGCTGTCTGTCTGTCTCTCTCTTTCTGTCAAATAAAAAAAATTAATTAAGAGGGGAAAAAAAAAACAGAGAAAAGGTAGGAACTTGGCCGCCTCCTGTACTTAAAAACCGACTAATCTAGCCAATATCGATTCAACAACTTTTTGTTGAATGACTAACTGAACAAATAAATCCATAAACACAAGAATGAAGGCCAGGTTTTGGTGGAAAGACCAACTCTAGATGACTAAAGGCTATGCTTGCCCCTAACACCTCAAAAGATGTGGCTTGGAAAACAGAAAATCCCAGCCAGCTGCATTTAGGAAGAGGGAATAGAGGATGAGAGATCAAAATAGAAGGAAGGGGAACGCCAAAGGGTCATTTACAGAATGTATGTATTTTTTTAACCTCCTTTCCTGAACAAATCCCAAACTAGGGAACACTTCACAAGGGCAAAGACCATGACTATTTGTCCCATATCATCTCACTCAAAGCAAAACATTTTGTCAGATACTCAATAAACAGCTGTTGAATAAGCTGCTATGAACTCACCTCTGGCTGGGAAAAGGACAGAATGAGATGCACTTTCGATCAGGAATATCTGGAGATCAATGCTAGGAACTCTGGAATTCCTTCTTCCTTGGTTTTCTTCCTTTTCATCTTCCCCAAACCCCAACCAACAAGCAAGTCAATACCTCAACCAGATTTATGCACAACACACACCACGTTGGACCTCAAGGCCCCGAATGTCGAACACCCCTTTTGAAGGATGGACCAGTCTCAGAAGGGTGTAAGGGGGGGGGGGGGGGGGGGGAACAGAGGAGAATTGATCTGGGTGGTAAATTACCTGTTGGTAAGTTACACATGCACTGCTCCAAGACGGTGCAGAACTCAAAGACAAGCGAAACAAAATGACAAGAGCTCAGTTCTCAAGCAACATGCTAAGAAGTAGGGTGAGCAATTTGTGCCCTAAGTCAGAAAAGAATTTGTGCCCATTGCTACTCTGAGAGGTAGCAATGAAGGATATGGAAACAGAGATAAGTTTTAGAGTTTTCATTGCAAGCAAGTCTTAAAGACTGGGTAGGACGAGTAGGAAGGGTGGGCTGAGAGGCTGCCTTCTACAGGCAGAGAACTCTTAAGACGAGTGTCTTCAGAATAGGGAAATCCTTGTGCTACAAGTATGTGCTAAAAGCATGAGAACAATGGTCGCCTTAGAGAGAAGGGGTCCTTGGAGGACTTCCTGACAGGGAAAAAAATCAACCTTTTAACATAATTCATTCTCTCCTCACTTCTTGCCCATCTTCTTCTATCACGCTCAGCTCTCTCTCTCTCTCTCTCAATACCTGGATACTCCCCCCAAATGCAAATTCTAAAATGGGACCACTAAAGGTTTTATATTATCCATTCTACAGATATCATGGTGACCTCTTCAAATTAAATACATTATTAAGACATTATATGATAAAAAGGAACCACAGTTGGAACTAGAGCACAAACGATCAACTCGGGAAAATATCTGCTATGCATTCAACAGATAAAGGATTTTTTATCTGCATTTTTTTCTTGAAACCTTTTAATTTAATGCATTTAATGCAAGTATAATTAACAATGTTATATTAGTTTCAGGTGTATAATATAATGATTTAACAAATCTAAACATTTCTCAGTGCTCATCACTGTAAGTATATAATTTTTTTAAAGATTGTATTTATTTATTTGAGAGAGGACATGCAAGCACGAGCAGGAAGAGAGGAAGAGAATCTCAAACAGATTCCATGTGAAGCCCCACTCCGGGCTCGATCTCCCAAACAATCAGGGCCTGAGCCAAAACCAAGAGCTGGACCTTTAACTGACTGAGCCACCCCAGGCAAAAACCGCTTTCTGTACTCATATAAGCCCCTTCATGCATTTCACCCATCTCCCTACCCACCTGCCCTCTGGCAACCACCAGCCTGTTCTCTAGAGTTAAGAGTCCAGTTTTTTGTTTTTGTTTTGTCTTTTTCTTTGTTCATTTCTCAAATTCCACGTATGAGTGAAAGAAATCATAGGATACTGATCTTTCTCTGTCTCAACCATTTCAGCTCTATGCCTTCGAGGTCCATCCGTGTTGCTGCAAATGGCAAGATTTCATTCTCTTCTGCAGCCAAATAATACTGTGTTGCATATATGTCCATATCCCACATCCTCCTTATCCCTTTATCTATGGATGGACACTAGGGCTGCTTCCATATTTTGACTATTGTAAATAATGTTGAGATAAACACAGGCATGTATTTAATCTCTTCCAATTAGTGTTTCCATTTGCTTTGGGTAAAGAACTCATAGTGGAATTACTGGGTCATAGTGTAGCTCTATTTTTAGTTTTCTGAGGCACCTCCACACTGTTTTCCACAATGGTTGCACGACTTTGCATTCCCCCTGATAGTGCACAAGGGCTCCCTTTTCTCTGTATCTTCAATAACACTTGCTCTGTCTTTAAGAGGTAAAAGATTAATATTTCTGACTCAGATAAAAAGAGAATCATGGGCATCTTGTTGATGCAACTGGTTAAGTGTCCGACCACTAGTGTCAGCTCAGGTCCTGATCTCAGGGTTGTGAGATTGAGCCCCATGGGAGGCTACACACTCAGCACGGAATCTGCTCGAGTTTCTCTCTTCCTCTCCCTTTGGCTGCTGCCTGCCCCCCACCAGCTCGCTCTTTCGCGCTCTCTCTCTCTCTCTCAAATAACTACGTAAATCTTTTTTAAAAAGAATCAATATATGTGTAAGGAAGAGACAAAAACCCAATAGAAAAGCATGCAAAATGTTTTAAATATTTGATGTAGCCAAGTTTATCCATCTTTTCCCCCATATACTTTGGGTTTTGTATATAACTTTTCAAAAATATATATGACATTATTCAAAATGTATATTTCTACACACATGCACCCAAGAAAACACATCTGACAAGTGCTCATAAGAAGTAAGTTCATTCTTTCCTGAAGTGGGTCTAGAAGTCTCAAAAAAGAACAGAGTCAGGGTAAAAAGGGAAGAGGAAAAATGTGTATCTACAGTAGCCAACAAAAACTCCAGAGATAAATAAATTCAACATCCTGGCATCTGTGGACCCTTGAAAACCTAGACTTTGGATTAGATTCACTAGGACGGCGACCCATCACAAACCAAGAGCACGGGGAGAAGGGGACAGGAGAGCTTGGGTTGAAACTCTGTCAAAACAAAAGTGTCAGAATAGCTTGTGTAGAATAATTCCCAGAGGAATTCTCAGCCCTTCATGGGACTCGGTGGTCTCTATATCTCATTCATAATGTTTGCTTTGGCCGAGGTTCCAAACCACAAAAACGTCTGTACAGAAGGAAGCAACTGATGTCAATGAAATCATTCTGGAAACTTCTCACATATTCAGAGTAATTTCATGAAAGGACAATGCACTTAATGTGGCTCACTGGAAGGACAGTCCTGTGGTTAGCAGCACTGGCCGGCTGTGCTCCCTCCCTGTTGGTGTGGAAGTACATGGGGGGGAGGGGGGGAGGCAAGAAAGAAAGGGGTTGCTCAGAGAAGGAGCGGAGGAGAGATAAACCATTTCAGGAGCACAGCCAATTACGCAGGTTGGTTTTAATTTTGAAACTAGTGCTTAAATACCAATGGTATTGCCTTCAGCTCTCTGGAAACTACAGTGTAATTAGGTTCACTCAACTTAACTTAAAACATGTCCAGTCATTAAAATTTTTCTTCATCCAGCCAAGTTATTACACACACACACACACACACACACACACTCTCTCTCTCTCTCTCTCTCAGATCTCTAAGCCAAAAGTACATCAAGTCCCCAAGAAACAATAAAAACATGTCACTGCTTTTCAGAAACCATGCTCGTGTTTCGTGACCTTCCTTAAAGATAATGTTCTCACGATTAATTAATTTATGAATAGTTCCCCCCCACAACATGCACAACAGGTTCCATGCAAATTCTTGAGCTTTTAAATTATACTGTTAATGAAAGCAAATAAAGGCAGTTAAAAGGCAATTTGCTCAATTGGTGTTAATATTTAAGCACAGCATGTGTAAAAACAAGATCACAGAATTCAGTTTTTACCAAGAAAACTTTAACCCAACTTCATTTCCAAAAGATCAGACGCGTTGCCGAAAACCTTTTTTTTCCCCTACCCTTCAGCATCAGGTAATGAGGCTTTTTATTAAGTAAATATTTCACATTAACCTCATCAGTTTCTATCACTTAGAAATTCCAATCTATAAAATCAAATCAGCTTAATCATGTTTAGATTAGATCCTGTATCCCGAAGGCAAACTAAATTGTTTATATCTTCCCTCTCCTTGGCACACTGGAGCACCAAGATTCCAAGGTGTGAGAATAATAGGAAGGTTTCCGCCTCCTCCCTGTTCCTGTGCTCTCCCCTGACGCCGGACCCTTATTCCTAGAACCTGCAGCAGCAAGAACGGCACGTCAGTCTTTGCATCTCGGGCAGCTCTTTTTACAAGAGCTCACACGAAAGCCCGACAAGGGCAGCTGTGGTGGCTTTGCCTGGAGTGCGCCCAGACTCCCCTACAAAAATGCCAAACTATCCAGAGGTCAGATCAGTAATGCATGACTACCCTCTGGGAACCCCAGGTTACGGCGCTTTGGGGGGGTTCTGCACACCGGTTACAGCAGACCACCACTCACTTTACGCCCAACTGTCTAGCTTTGCGTCTGGGTGAAGTACCTCAAGTCTCCCAGAAAGTCTGAGCTCCTCGAAGGAGAGGAAAATGGGCAGAGGGGGCACAGAGAAGAGGGTCAGCCTCTCCGGGTCGCTGAAGGTCCCCACCCAGAAGTCTAGGCACCCTGCAGACACACACATGTCATTCTCCCACATTCTTCCTAGCCTTCTCTGGGAGTCTAGTGCCCTCTGAACATAGCATTTCAAAGCAGTACGGTTTTCCATTATGATGCTGAAGGTCTTTAAAGTACTTGAATTACTAGGCTTCCTCCACAAGTCCTCACAGGACCCCCCCACCAGCTCCTTCTCCCCCAGTCCTGGCTCTTCTAACATGCCTCAGTTTCCCTCACTGCTCTGCCCAGCCACACAACCATGAAGCCCAACCATGAAGCCCATGCTTTCCCTCCACCAACCAGGCTGCCTGTGAGAACCAAGCCCCCTGAGAGACCCAGCCGGATGTGCACCTGGCCAGCTCCACACAGCGAGCTCCTGCCCTGCATCCACTCAGGAGCCCACCGGCAGAACAGCCTTCTGCCCAAATTCCAGGGCTCCATCTCTCCCCTCCCCCTCCTTTCCTTTCCTCCCTCCCCCACCCTCAAGCCTGCTTCTCCCCAAACCATTTCTATTCGATTAAGGGGACTGGCTGCGGCTAGGATGTTTACATTAGGCTCACTTCCAGGCCATAACCCGTCCTGAGGGAACACATTCCTGATCGGGGCAATGGAAAAAACTATGCAAAACATCTGGGCCTCTCTGTGCTCCCAACTCTGGCCTTGGGGAACTCCATCAACCTCTAGGTCACTGCAAGAGTGAGCAGCATGAGGGCTCGAGCGGCGGGGCATGGCTCCGAGGCTCGGGAACGCCAGGGAAAGCTGCGGAGATTTTCAGGCAAGGCCAAAGATGTCGTACCTCAAAGCTTAAAGAACCAACCATCCTCAGCACAGACCAGATCTTGCTTCAAGGGAACCAGGACTTCCCAGAAGGCCAGTTCAGCACTGAGACAAAGTACCTTAGCTGACTGCCACATGCAAATGGAAAGCTACTAAAAGACCAAAGTGGGTTCCACTAGAAGGAACAGACAGACATCCCCATACTGCGGACACACCCCATACTCTCCCTTTCGGCCTCTTGACTCCTCCCGGGGCCTCCCCTCCCACAGGGCCCGGTCCCTCATCCATGAAGACTTGGGTCAGGGCAACAAATGCACCCCAGTCCCAGCCCCAAAATGAGACTGACCCTACCAAAGAAGCAGAACCATCGTCTGGTGAAGCCAATTCTGGCCAGGGGCCCTTGTCTGCCCATCAGCACCAAAGCCAGTCTATCCCAACAGCCACAGGGAAAATCCACGAAGCCATTAAGAGCACAGGCTAAGCAATTAGACAGACGTGGGTTTGATTTCCAGCCATCCAACTTAAAAGCCTGGGCTAACTATCCAACCCCTTTGAACTTCTGTGTGCAAATGAGGTTTCTCATCTGTGACACCAGGATGCCAAAGGCCCACGGTGGGGACAGAACGAGAGAGGGGATGTGTACCAACCCCGTGTACCAACCCGGAGCTCAGAGGCTGCCATCCCATAAGGGAGCCTTAAGGGAGCCAGCCCAGGAGAGGGGGGCATTAACCACTCCCATCTCCTCAGCCCCTACAGGCAATTTCCCAAGAGCTCAGGTGTCTCGGGGAGGGCTGAGTGGGAGGGAGAAGGAGGGAGAAGGAAGGAGACCAGCTCAAAATTTCACCAGGATGTTCAAGACAGTGAGTTGTTCCAGAACAAGGAAGCAGACAGCTATGACTAAGGAGAGACCCACGAACAAGCACATGGACACCAATCCCCCTCGAAAACTCAGAGGCGATGACTGCTTCTGTAAGCACAGAAACTGCCTGGTGGATTCACATTGGGCTTTTTTCTAAAAAGGAGAAGGACCAGAAAAAAAGATTCCTAAGATGCTGGAGATGATCGGTGTTCCAGTTCGGGGGGCCCCCGAGGTCCGGGAGCCGTGTTCTGATAGCTGCAAATATTTTGTTCACTCAGCCGCTCTGCGAGCTCTCTGTTGTCAGGGCCAGGGATCTCTGCGATCGAAGGCACCAAAAGACCATCTGGGCTGCCGTCTTCCACACAGAAGTTTAACTAGCTCGATGAATGAACCTAGGAATTAATGAATGACGAGGCCGTATGGTCACCGGCGGCAAACCCTCCCCGCGCCTCCTACAATGAATGCTTCCTGAGTAGGAGCCCACAGGAATAATAAGGATGGTGGGAGGGGGAGAGGGATCCCATTACAAGGCAGACGTCAAAACAAAACCAAACCTAGTCCCCCATCTCCCACCACGTTCCTGAGTCACAACAGGTTCATTTGAAAACCTCTGCCCCCAAAAAGGACTCAAACAAAATCAAAACCAAAAACCCTGTCCTACCGCTCACGACCTCCGGCCCTCCTGGGCTAGCACAGTTCCTCCTAGAGAAACATCCATCTCTAAGGGCATTTTTACCCACGAATCACAGACTTAAGAGCATATATTTCTCCTGAGATGCTTGTGCACACACCCATGTCACAGGCTGGCGAAAAGTCGGGGTTCCACACACAGCCGCAAGGAAAAGGGACAGTCTTTTAATCGCTTCTCATCATTACACAATTGTTCTCCAGGGGTGGGAATTTTTAGCAGTCACATTGGTAGACTCAAAAGTCATGTTCTTTGGAGACGAGACACCATGGGAGAGAGGATCCCTTTGAAGCAACCTGCACCGCACAGAGAAGCCCTTGGCAGAGCTGCCGGATGTGTTCACGCCGAACAACTGAGTGTTTCACGGCCCAGGAGGCCAGAGCAGGAGGAAACAGGGTTCATCGGAGAGAGCTAAAGGAGATCTAAACACAGAATGTTTCTCAGTGCACGCTAAAAGGTCCCCAAGGTCTTCAGTGGACAGCATCGGAACCCAAATATGAGGAACACACAAGCCGACTTCGAGGCAAGTAAGGGAGTCCCGTGATTCCCAAGGTCCCTTCCAGGACCCAGGTCATAGCCCAACACAGAAAATCCAAGAAGGCATGACAAGAACAGTGAAGCGGATCTCACTCAGGCACTAACCCTCACTGGCGGGGAAGCTACCGGCAAAGACACTGACCCGTCCAGGGCTCCATCCCATTAGTTACAAAATCGAAGCGATGGTCAGGCCCTCTTCCACCTGCTGGCTGGGATCAGCGTAGCTGGTCACAGAACTGTCTTTCTTGGTGGCACGAGGACTCATACCCCTCCCCAAGCCCAAGTGGTGCAGAACATAAAGCCTGACGACAGGACTGAGCCTTT
Source organism: Mustela nigripes (assembly GCF_022355385.1). Taxonomy (NCBI): domain Eukaryota; kingdom Metazoa; phylum Chordata; class Mammalia; order Carnivora; family Mustelidae; genus Mustela; species Mustela nigripes. The sequence goes on from NC_081557.1 coordinate 94,822,236, forward strand.
GAAAACCCATCCCATGGGGACTGGGCGAGGAGGGCTGCTGTGCAGGGTCAGTTTCTGGGGTCTGAGAAACCTCCCACAGAAAAGCAGACAAACCCAAGACGTGGGCAATTCACAACATTGTGGGCCCCAGGAAGGGGATAAGAACAGAAGAGAAAGAGCTGGAGATCTTTTCAGCCGAAAAAGAGATGATGGTGAAATCGTCGTTCCCGGAACCAACGTGAGCAGGCTTCTCCTACTGAAACCAACATGAGCAGGCTTCTCCTACTGAAACATCCGAAGGAAACCAGAGTTAAGCCCTAGGATTTTCTCTTCTTTTCCATTTTCCTATGTAATGCGCCATAGATTTTTTTAAAGGCGACAAGAGTTGGGTCTTTCCATGACCCCAAAAGAAAATAAATAAAGCCACCTCCTCTTCACAGAAGTGACATTTCAGAAAGGAGGGGTCGCCCTATCACTGTTGAGAGTAGAAAGAGGAGGCAGACAGGCCATCAAGACCGGCGTCTTCCTCCTCACAACGCTCGGCTGCTAAAGGTTAATACAGATTGGAGGGGTGGTGGGTGGAGGCAGAGAGGAGTGGGGGGAGGGGAATAGGAAAACATTATGCAATATTAGAATGCTACTTTTATTTTAAAAGCCATCATGTGTAAAGCATTAGTGTTTTTGAAATTGCATTCTTGAGTTAATTAAATGGACAATCTTTTATACATAAAAGTGAAAGAAAGCAATTAAAAGCTAAATGAAGAAAAACTGCCTTCCCCTAGTGATTAGGGCTACCCCAGTCCCTTCGCGCTAACACGGAGCAAAGACAAGGAGCTCCCCAGCCCCACGGTCCAAATGTCTCTTTTATGGCCCCTGCAGTGACAGTTGGAGAAGTATCTGTCTTCCTCCTAAGTTTACCTAGGAGACCCTCCGGCTGGGAGAAGGGAAGAACCTCATTTAAGCACAGTTTATAAACAAGGAACTCAGACAGTGGCAGCTCTCTGCCTCGCCTGAAACCGAAAGAGATAACCACACCTCTTTTTTTGTCACTACCACCAAAACCCAGCCACACCCAGGGTCCCACCCAAGAGGATGAAATTCTGACTTTGGGGCCGTCCAGCCAGGCTCAGCTCCCAGGCTTGTCGCAAGAATCAGGGAAGCGTTGGGGCGCCTGGGTGGCTCGGTGGGTGAGGCCCCTGCCTTCAGCTCAGGTCATGATCTCAGGTCCTGGTAATGAGTCCCACATCGGGCTCTCTGCTCCATGGGGAGCCTGCTTCCTCCTCTCTCTGCCTGTGATCTGCCTACTTGTGATCTCTGTCTCTCTGTCAAATAAATAAAATTAAAAAAAAAAAAAAAGAATCAGGGATGCACATTCAGATTACAAGAGAAACGAAGGCTAGACTTTGGGAGAAGCTCCTCGAGGGCCCGCTGTGTCCACACAGCAGGTGCCAAAACACCGATGGGTCTAAGTTCTTACAAACGCATCTTCCGCAGGGGGGTGGACGGCTGTGGGAAACGTCGCTGGATCACCTGGCCAACCCGGTCAGGAAGAGAAGCGAGTGCGGTTAACGGTGTGATAACCAACCCTGATCTCAGATAGAAATTACAAACTCCCCTTCCCATGCCCCAAGGGACTCGATCCTCTTACTCAAAGAGTTTGAGGTTACTCTGGGGCCCCTACAAGAACGCCCCATGGATAAGAGGCATGACTTTCCTTTTCTGTGACAGCCAGAAGAAAAGCATGAATTCGTCAATGTCCGTTCTTTAGGTGATTGTCCAGGGAACCCACGAAGCAGAAGCTAGAAAGACGGTCTCTGTTTTGGAAGATGGGTGGGCCAAGCCCCATGGTGAGTTGCTCCCAGGGACCAGGCCTGCGGGTGCCCAGGCCACAAGAGCTCCTACCTCCTGGGTTCTGGGAAGTGCATCCCCTTCGCTGAATCGGACAGTCATAACCAGAGAGTTTCTGGAGAATGCTCAGCAAACCGTAACCAAACCACAGCGAGGCTCTCTCCTGGCCTGGCTCAACCTCTGCCCCAGAATCACCGAGCCTCCGAGGAATGGGGCTGACAGGGGCTGCTCTGGGCTACTTTCCTGGGAAGAAAAGGCAAAGTAGTGATGGGAGGGCCTGGAGGGGTGCTGGGTGTCCTTCTCCAGCTCGCAGGCAACATCTGTAGGCTGGCACAAGTGTGCTGGTCACTGACAAAGCTGTGGGAAACGACTGCCTATCCTGCCTGCTTCCATCCTTTCTGCCTTGAAAGTAGGAACTCTAATGGGGCAGAAGATAGAACGTGGTTCGTTCCAAGTCGTCTCTGCACGCTCAACCGGGGATCCAACAAATCTAACCCTCAACATGATCCGAATGCATCATTGTGGGACAGGGCCCCCCCCCCCCCCCCACGCTGCTGCAGAGGTCCCTGATCTGGCTTCAGCTCCCTTCCGGAACCTTCCCTCGGCAAGCGTTCCAACCTGGCACCTTGACCAAAATGCTGGGGAAGGAAAGATAAGGAGGAAGAGGAGAAAACTGGTGTGGACATCCCACAAATTCGATTATTCAGCCCACACACAAGAAAGATTTATTTGTTACATTTCTCTTTGATTCCTTGGGCTCCAAACCCACATGCCGGTGTCGGGAAGGGGTGTTAAACAAGCCAACGAAACGAAGCTCCTTTGTGCACCCCACCACAGGCCCCCACACCTCCCTTTGAGATAGGAAGTCGGGTATCACGGGCTCCAGCAAACCCGCCTCCCGCTGTTCCGCGGTCGAGCTCACCTCGGGCCCCTGCTCATGAAAGGAATCCAGGACGGGTTAAACGTTACCTCTGATCTCCACCCTGCATCTCCTAAAACCATCTGATAAGCGCTACAGAAAACATCCTGTGTACAGAGGTTTAGATGCTGACACAGGGTGGGGGAGCTCCAACGACATGGGGGCCACAAGGAGTTAATCCCCCGAGAGATAGGGGCCCGCTCTCTGGAAGGTTCAGAGAAAGCAAAGGGAAGAAAGATTCCACCAGCTCTTACATGTGGTTACTGAAACACCAAACCAAGTAGCGACGTCGATGTCCCAAAGTTTATTAAAAAAAAAAACCCTCTTTAGTCCTAGCAGACCGAACACACTAAAAAAAAAAATAGTATATTTCAGCAGACTGCTCAGCCAACCAAGGCCTGGTGCAGTCCCCGCCCTCTGCGCCCATCACCCAGCGAATGGCCCTCCGGTCTGAGGCTGGGGGGTGAGGGGTCTGCCCCCTGCATTCCAGCCATTACTGCATTTCCCTCCCGACACAACCCGGTCTTCTCCCTCCTTCCTTCCACACAGGACCTGGCCTAACGGCAGGACAATGCTCTCGGTGACCTCAAGGCTCTCTGGGCCCACACGTGGTAACCTCCACAATCACGGCGTTATGGCTCAAAGTGGGAGTAATTACCAACGCAGCCAAGCACCATTCTACATGAGTAAGACAGTGCCTCCCCTTTCAGCATCACCGATACTGTAATGTTCGCGTTCAGATGAAGTCCTTTAATGCTCCCAGCAGCTGAGAGGATCAAGACAGAATGATCTGAACGGCAGCCACATTTGGGTGGCTGGGTTAACGCAGGCACATGCCAAGTAAGGACATCGGCAGACACTTCTGTCCCCACCGGACACTCAGGAGGCACTGGGGGCTGTGATCAACGTCAGGAAGCAAAGCCTTCGAGCCCAAAAAGGAAACTGCTAGAAAAGCTCCAGGACAGGTCTTGTTTTCTGGAATGCCCTTAGGGCCTCCTGCCCATAAAATTTTCCAGGCACCTAATAAATAATTAAGTGACTGTTCCCCCCCTGGCTAAACCACACCTCAGGGGTACAGGACCCACCCCAAGGCTAGCGGCAAACACCATCCCTCTTCCTACACGTGCCAGAATCATCCTAGAAACACCAGCCCAAGCTTTTTCCAACTCTTCATGTCCAGAAAGGCTGGGGGCGGGGGGGACTGACTTACCTAGAAGAAAGAAAAATTTGAACAACTGATTCCACCTTTTCCCTCTAACCACTCCTCTGCAGCTGTGATGGATGAGAAGAGTGATGACGAATGACAAACCTTTCTCCTACAAGCCCCAGAGTGAAAAAATCACCAAGGATCCCAAGGACGGTCCACGCATAAAAAAGGCAAGAGCATGTTAGGAATCGGAGCGCAGCAGAGCCTCAAACCCCAGGGAGACTCAAACCCAAACTTGGCTGCCAACAACTCACCTTATACCTTATTGCCACAATGAGAAAGCGTTCCCAAAGCATTTTTTAAGGACTTTTTTTTCCCCCCTGGAAAGGGAAATTACAACCAAGAGCAAGTCTGCAGGGGGCAAGCAGCTGAGGCCCAGGCCGCAGAGGTCCATGAAGGAGGACACCCCAGCCATCACTAATGTGTGCCAACCCCAACATCCCAACATGCCGGACGAGCCGCACAACAGAGCTGGGCACAGACCACCCAACCAAAAACGAGAAACAAACAAACATTCCCTCATGCTGAGGGCCAAATGGCAAGGGAAAAACAGATGTTGTTGAGGGCTTCTATTCCCTACAGCAGCCCCTGATTTCATGAGGGAGAGAAACCAAAAACCCCTTGGTAAGAAGCCTTACCTTCCCCCTCCCCAGCTGGGGTGCCACAACTCCTTTATCACCACCACGAGGGACACAAACATGAGCCTCAGATGTATGAATGCATCCCTGTTGTGTGCGGTGACACGAAAAATACAAAGAAATAAAACCAGGTCCTCTGCTCTCAAGAAGAAAAAGGGGGATGAGGGGACTGGCATTCACTGGGCACTGTAGGAATAGCAAGGAGATCTGTGTTTGTTTTTTCCTTTGATCCGCACAAGAACCCTACACCCCCATTTTAGAGGAACCTCAGAAAGTGTAAGCAATGTAAGGACACAATTTAAGAAGTGCCCCAGCTCTCAATCTAGGTCTGTCTTGACGCCAGAACTCAGGAGCGTTTTGTTTTTTGCTTTTTGTTTTTTTTTTTTGAGTGTGTGGGTGCCTGCACAAGCAAGCTGGGAGAGGGGTGGGATGAGAAAGAGAGACAGAATCACAAGCAGACTCCCCGCTGAGCCTGGAGCCCCACGGGAGACTCGATCCCTCGACCCCGAGATCACGACCTGAGCCAACACCAAGAGTCAAGACACCGAACTGACCGAGCCACCCAGGCGCCCCAAGAACTCAGAACCTTTTCTACCATCACATATCATGGTGCTCTCAAGTCCCCACTGAATCCCTCACATAAATCCAGTATAATAGACAAGCCGTCTAGGAAAACATGCCCGAACGGCCCCAAGGACGACGAATGCTGAGCTGGAGACTGTAGAAAGAGATGGATCATAAGTGAGTGAATACTCCAAATCCCTTTATAGGAGGTGGTAACCATCCAAAAACCAAAACAAAACAAAAAACAGATTGTAACATTCCAGTCCTATGGGTGCCTCTGGACCCAAGATGCCGGCCAGCTCACAAGACAACCTCCCTCTAACAACTCTGGGGTCTCCCACCATCCCAGGGGGCTTTCTGGAGTCCCGAGCCAGCATTAGGTTTTGTGAAAGCAGGAAATGCCAGATCTCTCAAAGCTAGGAATCTGACAGCCGCTGTCTGGCCTAAGTTTATAATTATCCCAGCCTTATAAAAGGTTAATCATTTCGTAAAGCTAGATGCACCATATCTCACAAAACTGTGTCAGAAAGGTCAGAGTCACTGCAATTCTCAGCCCTGCTTGATGATTAAAAATCTCCCAGAAAACTAAAATAACAGGCAGGGTCCTAGGTCAGTTTCACCCTTTCGCATCTGAGGCGGAGTAAACTCCAGCGGGGGGAGACCAGCTTGCCTACGCCCCCGAACGCGGACCTGGATCCATGACCGTACTCCCCTGACAAGCAGAATGAAATGCTTGCTCCAGCCCGTCTCAGCCTAAATACTTTTGTCATCCAGCTGGGCCATGACTACAAAGGCTGAATACACATCAAATATGGATGTACTAACCTCCTCCAAACAAGTCAACGGTCATGCCTACCGTACACTTGACCCCTGAAAGCCACAGCTTTGAACTGTGCGGGTCCACTCATACTCAGATTTTTATTTTTTTATTGTGCAGGTGTTTTCTCTTCCTTAAGATCTCCTTAATAATAGTTTCTCTTCTCTAGCTGATTTTACTGCAAGAACACAGTATGTAATACACATGACATATAAAAATGTGTGTTAATTAACTGTTGATGTTATCGGTAAGGCTTCCGGTCAACAGTCGGCTATTAGTGGTTACTCTGGGGGACAGGGGAGTCAAAAGTTCTCTGGATTTTTGACTGCATGGAGTACAGGGTAAGGGATGTGGTGTCCCTCTCCTCTCCGTTGTTCAGAGGCCAACTGCCTTACCGAGGAATAAGGCACAGGAGGTGGCGGGGAAACAAGTTTTGCCTTGAATCCAGCCGCGTGCACACAACTTCGGCATCCCTCGGTTGGGACTGCTACGCTCAGCTCATCAAGCCCTCCTTCCAGCTACTTCCATCCAATGTTAGGTCTCCTTGGGCTGAACACGACCAGGGAGAGAGAGATAGATAAGCCACCTACCCATCACATGGAAAAGAGAAAGGAAAGCAACATTTTGCCACTTCTGATTAAGGAAAACCTGACAGTCTGGGTTTAAAAACACAGTGATGCAAGTCAGGTCTCAGAATATATTAGTGTCATGAAGAAATCATCTCTCCAGTACAGGGCAACAGGGCAGCAGCACCCGACAAGGGGGCTCGTGCTGCTTCCTAAACCTGCAACTCGCTTTTGGGTAAAACAAAGCACAACTGTTAATGCGTGAGCCCATCTGATGTCACAAACGCCAACCGGGGTGGAGATCGTGGAGTAATTCTTAGAAAGGTGCAGGGGCGCTGGGAGGGTGTGTGCCACTGGCACCCCCCAAGGACACCAACCCAATACATGTGTCACACCCTGACATCCAAACACGTTTGAAAATTGTTTCATACCACTGCATCCCAAGGGTATGCAAAGACGTCCTATCAAGGATGCTCTTTTCCAAAATGGAAGCCAAGGAAAGAGCATCCAAGGTAGCCTCTAGGTTGTGTCCAAAGCGGACTGCCCCACACACCCTCACCCTCCAACACACACAAGCACGCGCACACGCGCACACACACACACACACACACACACACGGTTTCACTGAGTGGACACTGCATGGCTCTAAGAACCACTGACTCATCAGTAGGCGGGGTCTCAGGACAATAGTACCATCCCTTAGTTAAAATAAAACCCTCCTGGAGACTTTAGGTTAAAATGTTCATTTACCAACAGCTAGAGCTACGTTTCTTGTTGCCTTTGTTGCAGTTCTTGGAAAAGCCATCTACCAGGGACGATCTGGAGAACAAAACTGGTATAAGCCAGGTAGCCAAATAAGAGAGGAACCTAAACACCACCGACGCTTCCTTATTATAAGCTACACTCGTCCTTTTAACTGACCACATCATAGGCGTTATAAAACAGATTTATGATACGTCTGTTGGGGGCCTCTCTGTCCCCCTCCCTCTCTCCAGCGGGGGCTGGGGGGGTGGGGGTGGGGATCCGAGGCCGTGAGACCACTGTGTAGAAGTGCAATTCCATACTTAGGAAAGTAAAATCAATATCTGTTGTAGCACTTCTCTCTCTCCCCAGTAAGATCATGGTTGTTTTAGGAGGATACAAGCTTCTGAAATGCAGCCTTAACAAACAGAACATTGCTCAACTGTTCCAGAGGCAGGTGTCATAAACAAGCAGCCACATGGCAAACATATTGATTTCCCAGTCCTTATCTCTCAGCAACCAGTGCTCAGTTACCAGGCTACTTTAATATGTAATTTACTGCAGGCAAAGGGGAGCAGGACCCAGGATGTCTGGAATATTTACTGTAGAATTCAGCCGCAGTGGAGGCTTCCCACGAGCCGCTGAGACGTGCAAGCAAATGGGAAGAATTCTGGGCTGGGAACCCAAGAATGGTCATTAGCATTTCCAAACTGTTGAACCCCACCCCTCTCGCCCGCCGGAGCCCAGAACCCGTTCTCCTGGCACTAATGATCTTCAGCAGATCTGTTTTCGCCATGGAAATCCGGCTTGCCACCACTTCTTAAAGGCAGATGTCTCGCGGCCGCCGAGACACTACAGGAAAGTCACCTCCATCTAGGACGTGGGTTCACCGGGACTCCTCGCTGGCTTCTCAACCTACCCAACCCAAGAAAGAAATAAAGAGGATGGGGAGGGGGTTTAAGATTTCAAAAGCTCCCGTGCAGGTTTCTGCAGGACCCGTGACAATGTCGACAGTTTGCCTTTTTTTTTTTTTTTTAATTTTTTTTTGGATGTATATTTAAATCAGACTTTTTATACACCCCAAGCTGCAAAACACCAAAAAAGATCCAACACTAATTAAAAGCAATCAATGTATGGTTACATTAAGTGGGAAGGCAGCTCTGTGTCTGGCGTTAAAGGTTGTAGGTTTAAAATAAATCTAGAAATGCCAAAGTTAAGCTTTTTCAGATCAGCGCCAATGCGCCCACACGCCTGGTACTATATATATATGACGAGCCCCGTACCTTCAGATGCTGGCCATTAAACCCTCAAAAGCACAGAACGAGGCTGTTGGCGGCGACGCCACCGTGGGGCTAGAGGAAACTTCCATTTCCAGAACTTCCATGTTCATCCTGAGATTCTAACTTACTTGGATACAAGAGTTTCACTTTGAATTTCCTTAAGAGGTTTTTTTTGTTGTTTTTTTGATGTGTGTGTGTGTGTGTTTTTTTTTTTTTTAAATTTTCCTTTAAATGGAAACCAAAGAGGAAGGGCAGAAGGGCTGGAAAAGTTTATCTTTCCGAAGCTCACACCATCTCGGGCTGCACGTGGGGCCGGGTACAGGAGGCCAGGCCAGCCACACGCGGGGGACACAAAGCCTCTAGAAGCCTGAAACCCCTCTTCCAGGATTTTCAGAAACTCTGCAAGCCGGGAATGAATTCCCTTCCTCCCGGTAAACTCCTGGTGTTAGAAAGCCACAGACTTTTTTTTTTTTTTTTTTTTTTTTTTTAATTTAGGTAGGTTAAAAAAAAAAAAAATCAGAGAGGAAGATTTTCCTCAGATTTGCCTATGGGAATTGGTCAACTAGAGAAAAGTCTCAGAGCCAGAAAGGAAGAGACTCTCTTAGAATCACACGAGCAGTGAGAACACAAGGCCTCAATAAGTAATCATACCACCCGACGGGCAAGATCCGCTGGAAAGAACTCTGTCCGGCTCCCGGCAACCGAGCCGGTGAAGGAGGGTTGCTGGGCCAACAGCCGATTCTCAAGCCTGCACAGGTAATGTGTGGCCGTTCTTACTGAGCAAAGGATTTTTAGTAGTATAATGACCCGAGTATTTTCCAAGAAATTTTGACTCAGATGCCACGTATGGCTATTTTAACCCTGACAAAGTGTGTAGTTAACCCCTTTGAAGTGGCCTTAAGCTCATTCGCAACGTTGGGTGACCATCCGCGGAACTGCTCCATCCTCCCAAATGAAACGCGTGTCCATTAGACACCGACTCCTCAGCCACCCGCCCGCCTCAGCTCCTGGTTCCCTCCGTTCTATTGTGTCTCTACCAATGGGCTTCTCGAAGCAGCAGCACCTTACAACACTTACCCTTGGTGTCTGCCTTCTTTCACTTAGCGTAATGCCCTCAAGGTTCATCTGCGTCGTAGCACGAATCTAAACTTCACCCCTTAGTTTTCAGGCTAAATAATATCCCATTGTGGGTCTACACCACATTTTTATTGACCCATTCATCTACTGATGGGCACCTGGGTTGTTTTGCCCCATTTCTGTGACTCTGAATGATGCTACTTCTATGAATATGGACGTACAAGTTATCTGGGTAGAGTGCCTTCTTTTCATTCTCTTGGGTACATACTCAGAAGTGGAACTGCTCACAAAACACGTCTTTTTAAAGTTTATTTATTCTTCTTTTTTTATGAAATCTCTGTACCCAATGTGGGGCTCGAACTCATGACCCTGAGATCAGGAGTTACGTGCTCTTCCACCTGAGCCAGCCAGGGCTCCACAACATTAAGACTGATTGATTGATTGATTGATTGGAGAGAGAGAGTGCAAGAGAAAGCATGAGTGCAGGGGAAAGGCAGAGGGAGACACTATCCAAGCAGACTCCCACTGAGCACGGAGCTCAATGTGAGGCCCAAATCCACGACCCCGAGATCATGACCAGAGCTAAAAACCTGAGAGTCAAACCCTAACCGACTGAGCCACCCAGGTGTCCCAAAGGAATCCATTGTCTGTGCTTTGGCATCTGACACCTTCATCGGGACCAAAGCAGAAAAAAGAGACGACAAGCCTAGAACAGGAGTCAACACCTTTGTTGAACCAGAGAGCCACACGGAGCATGTGGACACGGACACAACACCTGCCCCCCATCCCTGCCTATAGCTGGGGCTGCAGCCGAAACCCCTTACTTCCTCACCTGATGCCGGGGAAAGTCTGGACCAGAAGTGTGCCTTCGAAAAGAAAGGGCTTGTCAGGGTCAGGGAATGCGGGTCAACAGCTTCATGAGGGATCTCCACACGCCATGACCGCCTGGCACCTTTACGAGCCAGCAGTGTTAAAAAACAACAGGCATATTTTTTGACTTGACCTTAGCTAAACCTGCCAGGAGCTCTCTGTCCCAGGCAGCCCAGGCACAGCACCACGCTGACATTCTGGGAACGTGGGAACACGCAGGACCCACAGAAACCTGTTCTCCCACCTCCCCAAAAGCATAATAACATCAAACACTGAGATAAAAATTGCATGTGTATCTTTCAGATGGGCATATATAGAGGTTTATGTCCTACCACAAATCAGAAATAACAGATAATCCGAACCCTCCAAATTTTAATGAAAACTTGAGACCACATCAGCCCCTCCACCATCCAAAGCCTGGCAACATATTTCAGAAGCTCCACTGGAGATAAAAACAGAGACAAGGAAAAGGCAATTTTAGGTTCCTCTGAGGGAAGGCTGCAGCTTTAATATTAAAATGTCCCTAGAATGCTCAGACCATGAGAAATTTACTTTTTCATAGAATAAACTTTTCATTTAAACTTCTTTTTTTTCTTTAATACAGTGTCTTCAGTAGATCTTTTGGAATTTACAAGATAAATACTGGTAATCTGATTCTTATCTTCTCTACATCCAATTCTAAGCCAATTTGGTGTAAAGGACACTAATTATAGCCTACAGGGAGAGAAAAGGTAACCTATCAGAAAGAACACACTTGAAACATTTAAAAGGGTATGGGACCCTGAAAAGTTAAATAGATCTCAAATCTACTGCAGTTAGAATAATAATTAGTTAAATGGAAATTATTCTCAGGCCCTGGTCTACTTATGGCGAGCACCTCAGGGTCCTGTCAACACAGTGCCCACATGTGCTCAGGCTAACGAGACCTCAAGTGTGCTCCCTCCCGCCAGCCTACTCCTAGCGGTTGCTTCTCAATAACCCAGCCTCCGGGAGCAGAGCTCCCAGGAAAAGGGGTGAAAGAATCAAACCCACTTGCAGAGGGCTGAATGCTGCCTTGTTCACGGGTCTCCTTCTCCCCGCTCCCTTCCTAACTGGAAGAAACTGGCCGCGCGAGAGGATGTGCTTTCCCAAACTCATCCTTGCAACCTCGGTGACGCCGAGCACCCAACTTCTCTGCCCCTCCCCCCATTTCGTGCCACTGCCCTTGGCCTTGATCCCAAGAGACAGTCATGCTAGAAGGATGCCATAAACCCTTCCTGACACTTCCGGAAACTTTAGTGATGCTGGGGCATGTGCACAGGTGCCCCCACTCACTTCTAGGGAGTTGAGCTGTGGGAGCAGTGCCCAGGGTGTTCTGGGATAATGGGGCACACTGGCTAGTCAAGGGACCAGGAGGCCCTGGCCTTTGGCAACTCTGGCTGTCCCCCATAGATGCTCAATGAGGTGATGGTTCAAAGCACTTCACCCAAACAGCTTGCATGTTAGGATCACTCCAACCAATGAAGCCTCCTTGGGCCACAGGCCAAGTGCGTCTGACTGAGGGGCAAGTAGGTTTGAAATCCAGCCCCACCTGTTTGTCAAGTCGTGGGTCCTGGTAGGAGCTGCATCCTCCCACAAGAAGGGGCGCCTTTTCTAATCCAGACAAAAGCACCACGTGGACTCCTAGCAGCCACACTTCAGTCCACACGGAAACTTCCTGAGCAGCAATGGCGGTCTCAGGAGGCCACCACCTCCTTCCTATTGTCTGCATCCCCACGTTTTCCACTGACCCATGAGGCTGGGTGCCCAGCAGCCACAGCACTCGAATCCATGGGGCTCGCCATGCCCTCACTAACAAGGAGAATAAACCTTTCCAAGTGGCTCATTTCAATATGCCAATGTGGGAATGAACCATCTCAGATCATTAGTGGACCAATAGGTTTGGTTTTCTTATAGTGACAAATCCAAAAATGAAACACTATTAAGGTAACCATCTTGAAGACTTTAACCGGAGAAGGGCTCAAAGTCTAAGCCAACGATGTCATCACTATTCCAAACAAACAAAGTCAGAAAGAAAAAGTGCCTCTTGACAACATAAGAACAGTCCAGAACCAATCCTTGCATATGATGTATTGTCCCACAGTGCTAAGGTGATGCCTTTTTGATAAACCATCTAGAAAACAGACTTGAGCTAAGTGGTAGAAATAAGGTCCCCCAGGACCAGGAAGTAGAGAAATCAGTACTGGTTAAATAGGAAAACTTCCCTGACTGTGTCTTTCCAATCTTTTTTTTTTTTTTTAAAGATTTTATTTATTTATTTGACAGAGAGAGATCACAAGTAGGCAGAGAGGCAGGCAGAGAGAGAGAGAGGAGGAAGCAGGCTCCCTGCCGAGAGCCCGATGTGGGACTCGATCCCAGGACCCTGAGATCATAACCTGAGCCGAAGGCAGCAGCTTAACCCACTGAGCCACCCAGGCACCCACTTTCCAATCTTTTTATGGGCAGTGGCTGCTTCCAGCTGCCAGGACAGGACACAGAAATGGCCTGAGTACATGGTAAAGAGATTTTCTGAGGTTCTTTCTAATTCTACATTTCAAGTGCATGCATGGTCTGCCATCAACACTCCATTGCCAACACTTCACCAAAACGCTCCGTCACTAGTGTTCCACCATCAAAGCCCCAACATCAGTGCTCCACCACTAATACTCCATCACTGCTCTGCCATCAGTATTTCACCACCAACACTCCAACAACACCCCACCAACAACACTACAACAACATACCAATACTCCACCACAAACACCCTACCACCAACACCCCACCAACAACACTCCAACAACACCCCAACAACACTTCACCACCAACACTCCATCATCAACTCTTTGGCATCAATGCCCCAATATCAATGCTCTTCCACTAACACTCCACCACCAACACTCCATCATCAACTCTTTGGCATCAGTGCCCCAACATCAACACTCTTCCACTAACACCTGCCATCAGCCCTCTGCTATCGACGCCCCATTGCCATTCCTCCATCACTAACACTCTGCCAATCTAACTTAGGGCTTTCATTCATTTCTTTCCAGGCGTCCTTTTCCTTCTACTTCTCCTGCTATTTATCAACCACCTCTCCAGAACAGGCGCAAAGAGGAGAGAAGGGTGGCCCCTTGGGAAGAGCAGTGATAAGTGCAAGGAAGAGAGGGGAGACAGAGAACGAGAGTCAGAAAAGAAGGCACCCCTCTGTAGCTGAGGACAGCAACCTCCCCCATGAACTCTTCACTTCCCCACGGCACAAACCACACCCAGGGCTTCCTGATGGCCCAGGGCTCTCGACAGGCTTCGACATAACCATTCTGTGCCTCTGCTAATCTGCAGCCCTAATTTTTTGGTTCTGAAAATAAAATCTCAAAGATACAATTAAAAGGCAGAGGCAAAACCACTTGGACCCCTAACTGCATTCAGCCACTGGACGTCAGGGCAGGTCTACAAAGAACGCACTGCCGGGCTGGTCAGAAGTTACCCAGGTGGGGTGGGCACTGGTGGCTTCTGATCTTTTAAGAGTAAATTTTGAGTGCGTTGTGATATAGATATTCTACAACTTCAAAACATGTTCCCTTGATTGTTCTTCTGAAAAACTTGTCTTTCCTTTATCACATCATACAGGCCCAGAGGGTGGCAGGTATGAAGAACCCCAGGAGCCAGGAGAAGGTGGAACGAAGACTGGGAACACTGCTAAGTGGGGTCCCCAGTCGGGTTCTCCAGACCCATTAAAGGGACCATGGCCCAGTCCGTTTTAAAGGAAAGAACTCTGTGCAAGCCCATGTGTTACCTGACCCAATCTGTGAGGTGGGGGCTATCGTGCCCCCTATTTGAGAGACGGCCCAGCTAAGGCTCAGAGAGAGAACGTGGGGAGGACAGGAGGAAACCAGGAAAGGCAGCTCTAAGGATCAAAGGAAGCTGGTCGCTGTCCATGAACCTACTCTCCATAGAGAGGGAAGAGAGGAGAGAGAGGGGGTCCTCTCCACCCCCAGCCGCAGCTCACGTGAGGACCGCTGCACCATCAGGAGATGCACTGGGAAGAAAGGAATCATTTGCTCCGACAAAAGAAGAGGGTCAAGACAGACGGGCCCCCGCCAACCCCAGGCACGGACTCCGTTTCAAGGAGCAGCTGAGCGCTGTCGAAACACGCACACGTTCACAAGCCCGGCGGCGGCCCCCACTCCCTCGCCCCCTCTTCCACCCTAAGCCAAACTGTCAATGACAAAAAGCCCCTTCAGTGCTCCGGGCGCCCCCACCTTTTGTAGCAAGCCCTGGAAGGCCTGAATGCACAAACACAGTCCCCTTTCACGGCAGCCTCTCGGGGCTCCTGTTTCACTGGGGCCGTGAAAGAGAGCACTGTAAATAGAAGAGGCCAGGCTGACCTGCCCCTCCGGCCCTCAGACCTCCCCCTACCGCACCGCAGCCGAGCTGCTGGCCGACAGAGCCCCAGAGGCTCCGCTCAGCCCCAGCGCCCCACGATCGCTGGGCACCGCGGGGCAGGAAGGCAAAAGGAGGGCGGCCCCGGCTGGCCACATGGGCCCGGCCGGTCCCGGTGACTTGTAGCCACTCAAGCACTTGCTGAAATGGCTGCAGGAAAATCATCTCCAGCAGCTCGGCCTGACGGGGTTAGGCGAGGGGGAGGGGAGGCCATTCGGTTTTGTTCTCTTTGTCCGGCCAACTGGACAAAAGCAAGGGAGAAGGGGAGCGGGTGGGAGAGGCCGGCGTCCACCCTGACTGCAGCCGTCGGACGCTGCCCTGGAGGGCGGAGGAGCACGTGGGAGCTGGTCACACCAGGTGTGGCCACACGCTCTGGAAACATAAGGGGGCAGGGGGAGAAGGAGGCACACAGAAGTGGAGAAGCAGCAACCATGCTCACACATCAGAAAAACGGGCCAAGCCCCCAGGTCGGCTCAGCGCCGGCTGCCCATGTACCAGCGATCGTGAGACCATGTGAAATGTTCTCTATGCCAGGCTCATTGCCTGAGCTCATTGCCTGCAGCCAGGTAGGAGCCCTTAAGGAGCTGTCCCCACCCTTCGCTGTCATTTTCCTGTACCACCGCCCTGGGCAGGGCAGCAGTGGGGGAGGCCGAAATCCAGAACTTGGAGGGGAAACCAAATAAACAAGAAGCCATGTCCAGTTTGCTAAAATTCCCCACAAATATATAAGGCTGCAGAAAAAGGCAGAAGCCCTCTGAGAATTTGGGAGGGGTGGTAGGACCCCCAGAGCAAGGGCAGGTGGCCACGGGGTGCACACGCTGGGCCAGATCGACAGCTCTGTCCAGGGCAGCTCAGGGACGGCCCGCACGGCATCCCGGAGAATGAAGGCTTGAAAATGAGTTTCTCAGGATTGAGGGACAGAAAGCCTGAGCCTCTAAACCATGGACTGGGAAATTCTTATCCAGACCTCGAACAAGCTCCAGACAAGGCCTCGGCCACACACACATTATCTTCTCACCACCAAAAAGTGGAGGCTTTTCTGTGATGTAGGGGAAACCAGGAGCTCTCTGGCTAGGCTGGGCATCCCTACTCCTTCCCAAAGCACCAAGAACCTAAGAGACCAAGGCCTCAACCCAGAGAAATCCACAAGTTCAGGAGACCACCCTGTCTTCCCACCACCCCCCTGCATCAGGCATTTGGGAATAAAGCAAGAACTGTCTTCCCGACCCTCTCGGGCCTCAGGCACCTGAGTGGTGAGAACGGCCTCACCCCATGGAAAATGTAGCCCACTAGTGAGGTGGTGTCTATCCCACAGCCACCCACCCATGTCCCACCAGGGAACAGAGGACACAATCATGAGGAACCACACTGAATGACTTGGAAGAGCCACTCTGCCACTCTTGAGCCTCAGTTCCGCATCCACAAAATGGGCGTGAGAATAGTAACACCACTTTTCTCGCTGAAAAGTATGAGCTAAACTAGATCACCTCCTAAGGTCCCTTCCAGATCTAAGATCTGGATTATAAGAACAATCTCAGCAGCAAACCACAGCAGCCAAGTGACCCAGAATCAGCCACTTCCTGCCCTGAGCCTGGCTGGCCACCTCAGGGAGGCCCCAGGTGGAGCCGGATACCGACACCTGCTATCCAGGTTCCTATGGAACCCCTGGACCTCCAAACACCTTGGAATTTACCTGCAGAGTCCAGAGGAGGGAAAAGAAGAGGAGCAGCCCTGCCCCTCTCATCTCCAGACTCAGCACACCCCTGTACTAGGTTCACAGATCTGCAGAGAACTCAGCATGCTGACAGGCACACCTGCCAAAGGAGGAGTCCCCAAGGGGGCACTTCAGGACTGTCAGCCAGATCGTCACCCCCTCCACCTCCCACCAGCTAACTCAGCAGCCTCTGCTTTCCACCCGGTCCCAGCCCAAGTAGGAGCGGGGACTCCTTCCTAGGAGCTTTGAGAGGGCAGATCTCTTCCCCAGGTCTTAGGGAGAAGACCAGCCCTCTACAGCTCCCCCCACTGAACACATCATGAATCCCAGGTTGGGCACTGGGGATCAAGAAAAGACAAGACACTGTCCATGCCCTCAAGGGGCTCTCAATCTTGCGGAAGGGGGGGCGTGCCAAGAAACAGAGTGGTGTGCTGAGGGCACTAACCTGTGAGCAGGTGCCAGTGAGAAGTCCTTGTCTGGGCCCCCACCCTCAGGATTTACTCCCCGCACCCTCCCTGAAGCCACAAGAGAGCCCCTTGCAGAATCAGCAAATTCACCCCTTGAGCCGCGCCCCCCACTCAGCTGCGGTCTCCCTGACAGCTTTTCCTGAGATGGCTTCTCACTGGGACGTGGCCCAGCCAGGTGGGTCCCAGATGCCAGCACTGGAGGGCAAGGGGAGCAAAAAAGCAGCTCTCGTGGCGGGGACTCCTGGTCCCTGGCCCCGGCCAGCCTGCTCGTTGTCACCTGGTGGGTAAACATAGGCATGGTCCATTCATCCCCGTGCGCCCACAATCAGGCATTGTGTCAGCCTCTGGTCACCTCCTGGCCCCTCACGCCTGCCCAGCATATTCCTGCTGTCATAAAGATGCCAATTAGGACCAATTTTCCACTGATCAAACAAACAAAAAGACTAAAAAAGAAAACAGAAAAAAGCTCCCTTAGAAAGATGGTTCTGCTGTGATAAAACGTGAGCCTGGGCGTGTGTCCTGTTGCCCCTCCTACCGGCTGGGCTCGGGCGGTTAAGATGCAGAAAGCTCAGCCCATGCTCTCGTCACCACAGTGCCACTGGCCACCCCGCCACCTCCAATTCGTGAGGCCGACAAGCCATGCGCACGTACACTGATGACGGCCGGTGCACCATGCCGGACTCCGGGGAGGAAGGTGTGGAAGGTGGGAGCCATGTACCCGAACAGGACCCAGATCTCACCCACAAAATCTCGGGCGGGGGCCTTCGGGAAGAAATAAACAGAAGCAGCGCTGATGAAAAAGGAAGTTTTGTCCACACCTCCTCAGGCATGGGAGTTCAAAGGAGGGAGGACCCCTTCTTTCCAGTTGGATGCAAAGAGGAGGAATGCGGGAAGAAAGGTGGGGACGGAGCACCTGCCGCAATGCATGGAGAAGGAAACAGCAAGAGAAGGAAAGAACGAAGCAACGGGCACTGAGCTGCCCCATGTGGATGGCAGACGAGAAGGCTATAACTCCGACATAAGGACATAAGGACAGTCCCTCCCTTGAGGGGAGCATATCCCGAGGCATAAGCTGAGAAAGCCACAATCCAGGACCTGTGACAGCTCCCAACACCCAGGCTGGGAGTCCTCTAGCTCATTCTCTAGAAGTACTAGGGAGCCACTGCAGGTCTTTGAGCAGGACAGCATCATGATCAGAGTCCTGCTTCCGAGGCCACAGTCAGGGGCTCTACAAGAAGGCTGCTTGGAACACAGACAACCATCTGGTGAAGCGAGAGTGAGGGCAAGGGGCTGGAGAGGCAAAGGGAAGGTGGGAGCCACAGAGGACACCCCTGTCTGGAAAAGGGAGCAGAGTCTCTGGCAGGATGTAAGGACACAGAAGAAGATTCGGAAGACACTGTGTTGGACTCAGCTTGATGAGCACCAAGTTCTGGTTTCTGGCAGGACTGGTGGACACAGCAGGCAGCAAGAAACGAACATGTGTGACCCAAGACAGACAAAAACCAAAGGTGGAGAGGAAGCTGTCCAGAGAGAGGTGATCACAGAAACCACGAGACTGCCGAGGCAGAGGCCAGAGGAGGGACAGTAGGGATATCTGCTTAGGAAACACCCACATTGCGGGATCAGAGGGTCACATCTAGCATCAACTGACCCACTCTTGGGGCCTCAATGAAGAAGAGAAACAACCAGTATCTCGCAGGTGAAGGAACAGACCACAGGAGCCAAAGCATTTGCTGCTCAGGAACAGGCTCCATCGGCATTCAAACACAGGCCCCGCAGGGTCCACGGGCCAGGTCACGCTGCCTCTAGGGAAAGAGTTTCAGGAAATACAGGGCGGGAGCGGGGATCAATGCTTGAGTCCAAAATGGTACAATGCTTTCGAGAACTACGAGGTCATAAGCGACCTTTGAAAGAACAGTGTCAACCTAGTTACCCTGATGAAAGGATTGCATTGGGCCGAGGAGCTTCTTGGGGCACAGGAGGCTAAAGTCCAGAGCTGCGGAGAGCCGGCCTATAAGCACCCAAGTACTCCTTTTCCCAGTACCCACCTCCCGGGTGGCGGGGAGGAGGAAATGGGTCAGTGCAAGCAGAGTGCTCTGCACACAGTCAATGCCCGGCTAGTGTGAGTCCCGGAGTACCCAGGATGTGTCCAGCGCAGCACTGGGGAACGGTACGGGGAGAGGGGACAGCTGTACCTCCATCACGGTCTTCCAGACAGTGCTGTTGGTTTAGACCGGGAGACAAGACACACACAGGTGAGGGACGAGGCTGCGGAGACAGGAACTGTGTGCACAGTCATTGCTGCAGGAGCCCACGCTTCCCGGAGGAGCCAGACTTGAGGAGGTCTCAAAGGCTGGCTGGAGCAGGGAGACAAGGCAAAAGGGAGGACCCCTGGGGATAAAAATATGTTTATAAAAAATAAAAAATTTAAAAAAAAAAAAGGGGGGGGACATCTCAGGGCGGGCAGGGCTGGGGGGAGCAGCAAATGCCCACAACAAAAGCACCTGCTCTCCTGGCAGCAGCCCAGCTCCTCCGAGGCCTGGGGCTGAGTTTGCGCCTCCCGGTCATGTCTGCAAAGGGTAGTGCATGACTGTGAGAAAGGACAGGTGTGTGCCAAGGCTGATGTGCTGACCAGTGGTCTATTCAGGGCAGTTCTTGCCCCCCCAAAGTACAGCATGGACTGCAAGCACAATACATGGGAAAGAGCTTCAGAAAAAGAGCCAGCACCCAATCCGGGCTTCCTGCAAAGCTCTTTACTGTCCCACCATGGTCGTGAGGTTGAGAGGTCGGAGGACAACAAAGAGCCGGGCATTCTAACTGCCTCCTCCTGCCATTTGTCTCCTACTAAAATCTCAGTTTTCCAACTTTCAGCCAACTACAGCTTTACAAATACCCAGAACCGCTAGTGTGATATTCAAAGCACTCCAGGACCTGGCCCCAACCTACTTTTCCTGCAGAGACCCCGTCCTTGCCATGGTCATCCCCCCACTCCAGCACACTCCCCCGACCTTACTCAGACATAGGCACACCACTGCTCACCTCCTAGCTAGAAATGACAGCTCCCATCTCCACTAGTCCAAAACCTAGTCATCCTCCAGGGACTGGCCAGATGCCACCTCCTCCAGGAAGCCTTCCTAAAGCTTCAGTCCGAAGAGTCCAATCCCTTTCCTATGCTCGCTCCTGTATCTCACTCATGTGGTAACTGAGCACACAGACCAATGCACACACACACACCTATATGTACGGATCACTTCTGTGTCATTGTCAGCTCAAGGGGATCGATTACTAACTCTGTACTACCCAAGCGTACTTCGCAACCGCCTAGCGCACAGTAGGTGCTTACTCAATGTTTTTTGATACCCAAGGCTTAAGTCCTCGCCATATCAGGGCATTCCTCAATCTACGGATGGCAAACTAGCAGTGGGTCCTCATTAACGTTTTTAAATGAAACAGACACGGAACAGAAGAAAAACTAAGAGAGTCCATCACGCCAAGATAAACCAAGGTTCCCTGAACCTTTGGTTTGAGGTACGTGCCCTGGGTCGGAATAAAAAATGTACTGTTCCCTGTGGGCCACAGTCCCCATTCTAGCATCAACCAGCAAATAAGAAAGCACGTTTTCAGAGGTTTTGTCCGAAATGTTACTTGTGACAAATACGTGGGTGGGGGAGGGGGAGGTCACTAGCCAACACCTGCAAAGCGTCAGAACAGAAACATCATGGTAAGCGTTTGGGATTTGGACAAGCGTCCTCACTCATAGATCCTTCCAGTAGGTCCCCCAACCTCGGCTTACCTAGGAGGAAGGCACTCCGCTCCTGGCAGGCAGATCTGCGACTAGCTTTATGACTAAAGGGGGAAATGAAAGGTTTAACCCTTCGTTAGCAAGACACGCTTCTGAGCAGCCATTGATATAAACACTGCATTTTAAGCCCAGAAAGCAACATTGCCAGGAGATCCAGGGCCATGAAGCCTGCTCCCAGGATCACTAACGGGCGTCCTGGGAGAAGGGCATCTGCTCTGGAAGGGCTGCACAGGGCTCTGGGGTGAAGCTCTCCTGCCACCTTGCTGACCCCGGCACCACTCGCCGCTCAACACACGCCTGCCCCCAATGCCTGCCACCTGGGAACCAGGAAGTCCGGCCACAGACGTCTACACTGGTTCCCAAGCGTCCCTGCTTCAGGAGCTCTCACCCTTCTAAATAATGAATCTGCCAGCCATATTTAACGCAAAGAAAAAGATGCTATACTTTTCTCTGTTGCTTTGAGTCAGTTACTTTGAGGGAAGGGCAGCCTCTAGCTGAAGGGTCAGATAAGCTGAAATCAATACAAGCCACCACCTCTGAATCTTTTTTACATCACCACCTCCCCCCAACAACCGCCAACCATCCCTGAACCAGACCCCTGCAGGGGGCATGGAGCAACCCGCAGGCCTGCAAATGACCAACCATTCAAGCTAACATTCCAAGTGACATCATCTCCCGTCCAATTCCCGATTCCCCTCACCCCCTGTCCCCAAGCCCTCCCCACGCCCATCCCCCCAAAAAATCACTGCAATCTCTGGGAGCAGACAGCCAAGAACAAGGGAAATAACTTCAAGAGTACACAAGGGAAACACAGAAAGGAGACATTCAGAAGACATATCAATAAAGGTGTAACATCTTGAACAATGGAGGTGAAATTCTGGTTCTTCCCCAGATTGGTCAAACCCACTTAGTTATGTAACTGTGTATAACTTCCCTGATGTAATCAAACAGTGATACAGTATTTACCAATCTGGAAGTATTTGAAAGAGGAGTGTGAGATGGTGGAAGAGACTGAAATCGTGGTAGAGAGAAAACCACCACCTAATTAGGGAAGACCTGTAGTGAACTTACAAGTAACTGAAGACAACAGGGCAGAGTGTCTGTGACTCCAGAGAGCCCAACTGCTGGTCTCTGGAATGAAATCAGCTACTCAGCAAATAGTGACATCCCCTCTCCTGGGGCATCCAAGGAGAGGCAAGGTGGCATGGAGCCCATGGGAGCCTCGGAATGGGGGCTGGCCTCCAAGTCTCCTCCAGCCAGCCCATCCCCCACCGGGACAGGGCAACCCTGGAAGACAGGGCACTGGTTCCGTCGCCCCTGATGGGCAGGGAGCATGCACTGAGGCTTACCTATTCATCTTGAAAGGAAAGTGAGTGTCGGGGGAAGGTAGAAGGAAGAAGGAAAACAACGTACCTATTCCCACCACTGCTTTCTGCTCCCAGCCATGAACTAGGATATGAAGAAACCTGATGTGGGGTCGAGGTTCCAAGACAGGAACTTCCAGACCCGACCCAGAGGTCCCAGGACCAAGCTCTTGATGCTCTGGCCTCTGGGGTCCAGCGGGTATCAAGCGAGGAAGCAAGGCATCTCTACCGCTTGGCGCATTTTAGCTTACATTTAGGAACTGTTTGTTTGTTTAATGCTGTTTTAGGTCATGGGGTTGGTGCCAAGCAAGACTGACCCCCTTCGAGCTTCTCTTTTTTAAGAAAGACAAAGAGAAAAACAAAACCACCAAGCACCCGTAGCCCAAGCCCGTGTCTGTGCTGTGGGCGGCCTACATGAGCTTCCTTTATCCAACCACAAAAAGGCATCCGTGGAGCCAGCGAGGGGCCCTGGGACGGCCCTTCCAGGCAAGGGCCCGCCGCTCCGTTGAGGTTAGCAGTTAACCAGGGGCCGGGAGCCACGCGGGCAAACAGACCGTGCCCCTCGTTACACAATGCCGGCCCTTATCTCCCCCATGCCACTGTCAGTTTGCAGACATTGCGTAGTGCGACAACCACAGCCAAGACTGGCCCGAGGGAGATAGCCGTCTCCCTGCTTGCTATCAGAGACGCAAGAGGGGTCCGGGACGGTTAGCCGGGGTCCTCGCTTTCGGGTTGCTATTAAAAGACAGTCGGAGAGAGACGGAGAACAGTCTGGTTGGCCAGCCTCATGGTGCCACTTCCTTTGACTGTGACAGCCGAAGGGCCCCCTCCGTTCACCTCCCTCCCCCAGGCCCTCCGACAAACAGGGAGAGGTGGCAGGGGTCCGTTTAGCTCATTTCATCTAATCTGGGGGTGCATACCAGGTGCGAGATGCAGGATACACGGATCACTCTCCAAACTCCCTTCCGGGCACGCTGTGGAAGGAGCCAGGGCAGCAGAATCCAGGCTCAGTGGCCGACACCATGCCACGCTCTTCCTCAAATGCGTTCCCAGGCTCCCAACTGCCCCAGAATAAAGTCCCCAAACTAACCGCTACCTCCATTGAGCAACCGCCCCGTCCAGGCACCGTGCAGGATGTGCTCAATGCATTATCTGAAATCCTCAGGCTACCCCACACTGTCCCCCACAACCGCCTCGCTGGAGGGAGAGAAGACCCCGGTTCGCTGTGCTGTAGGCGCACGGCCAAGACCACGCGGTGCGCGTGCAGCATCCTGACAATCTGCACCTGGGCCGGCCCATGCGCTCTCCACTCCTCCGTGCTCCGCTGCCTCCTCCCCTCCCGGGCCTGGCATTCACAGCGTCTCCACCTGACCCCAGCTTGCTGTTCCAGGACAATCACCCTCCTTCCAGCCAAAGGAAGTTACTTGATCAGGCATCCGAGCACTTATCACAACACCAATTTCATAGCCTTTCACAAGATTGCTGGCTAAGGAGCTCCCCGACCCCCATGAGGAAAGCTCACAGGGCAGCGGTTGCTCAACATGGAATTCCCAGGGCCAGGCCAGCACCCAGGACCCAGTAAGAAAAGCCTTCCAGGTGAAAGGCATCTCGTCTCTGAATTTCCTCATGCTTTTTCTAGATATCGATATAATCTTTCTACTTCCTACCTTCTATCACACACACACATACACACGTAAAGTATTTTAAATCTTCTGCTCAATTTATAAGTTCCTCAAGGGGAAGTCCCATATTTTATTAATATTTGTATTTTAAAATCCTGAACACAGGGTGGCTCAGTCAGTTAAGCATCTGCCTTCAGCTCAGAACCATGATCCTAAGGGTCCTGGGATCGAGTCCTGAGTCAGGCTCCCTGCTCAGCGTGGAATCTGTTCCCTCTCTCTCTGTCATTCCTCCTGCTTGTACTCTCTCTCTCAAATAAATAAACAAAAGCTTAAGGGGGGAAAAAAAAAGCTAACATAGTGCATCACCTATAAATCTAAAGAACTCGATATCTAGTAATCTACTCAGCTGACCAGCAAAGGGGTTAATGAGTAAGAGACAAGCCACCAGGCCAAACCCCCCCAGCAGCACCCTTCATATCCGAAGATCTGAAACTGCTCTCAGGTCAGATCCTATTCTTACCTTCTCCTTGGTGGAAACGGGGAGAAGACCCAGGTAGCTGTAGGCAGATTTCTGAGGAAGGAAGGACTAAAGAAGGCAGGGAAAGAAAGACATGGCTTCCAGTCCTGATTTTGCCCACTGGCTTGCTGTGTGGCCTTGGACAAATCACAGAGCCTCTCTGGACCTCCACTAACTCTGCCCTAAATGAGCATGTTGTCCTAAATGGTTTATGAGCCCTGCTAGCTCTCACATAATTCTGTGATCCTTGGTCACCTTGAGGACCTGCACCTTTACAGCACACAGAGGGCTGAAAGATCTTCCTCAATAGGCGACAGGAAGAAGGATGAAGACAGGGACACTCGGACACCCCTGGCGCTATTCCTCAACCCTCAAACAGAGAAAAAGAAGCCATAGCTAGTGCTTTGGCCAATCATTCACCCTCCTGAGGAAGGACGACGGGCATGATTTGAACCTGGACCTGAAGCTAATAAAAGGAGAAAGCAGATACTGAAATGGGTGATTAATAAATAACTTCTGGCAAAACCTGACTTTTTTCCCGCATATGTATGCTTTCACAGATCCAGTCTGGGAGCATCCAAATTAGCACAACCTGGCCTTAAATACTGTGCAAAACACATAGTAAGCATTTTGCTTTCATTTATGTCGTCACTGGTTTCAATGGGGATGACTCACCCTTCCTCTTTAACACTCTGTTCTAATATGGTTTACTATAAATAATGCAGAGAGTGAGGGAGTGGCTGAGGGTCGGAACACCAGGCCTCTGCACAGCCAGGTCACAAAAGACCCAGTCCCACAGATAATCCCAAAGTGAATGTGAGCTTGCCTGAGGCTCCTGCCATGGCCCTGGTGACAGGAAGGGCAAACACGTCCCCCCACTCTTGGGTATTCGGGGCATATAAGACTGTTACACGCTGAAGACGGGCCAGGCACTGCACTGGGGTTTACCGCACAAGCTCCTTTAACCTTCCAGAACCTTCCTAAGAAAACAAGTGGGGTGCAAACTCGGGCAGCCATGCCTCCATGCCTATTCCCTTAGAGTGTCAAACCTCAACGCATTCTTTCTGATACATCTCCTGGTGGTGGTAGATTTTCTTAACAAGAGAAGTACCTCTTGGGACCCCAAACTCACAGGAGGTATGACCACAAACGCAGAGAAACACTACAGCGATAAGAGGATCTGCTCCGGGCCGAGGCGCTCGGTGGCGGCGGCTGGAAGTCACTAGCCTCTTGGCCTCCTTCACCTCCCACCTAAGAAGTGAGGCCACCGTTCACCCTGGCCCTGAGCTGACAAGCTTGCTCAGCGCAGTCTCTCCAGAATCTACCTTCAGAATCAGACACAGTCCTCTAAGGTCATCGCTCAACCACGGTCACCAGATCAGTCATCGAATTATTTTGACCATTCCCAAAGGTCAAATCTACTTGCCCAAAGGACAAGGCAAGAGAATGTGGCACAGACCTTGGAAAGGGCTCCAAAGGAAGATTTCCAAAGCGTCTGGGGCTGTGGCCACATCACGGGATTAAGTGATCACTTACATACGTAGGCTTCCTCAGGAGAGGACCGGCCCTTCACAGAGACCTTCGGATTCATAATGCACCTGCCTCCTTCCCCCATTATTTGGTCTACAGGCCGCTGGCACAGGGTTCATATGATCGTCCATCCAGCTGTGCCCAAAACAAAGGATTTCACTGGTTCCTTCCAGAGTTTCTCACCTGGGCCAGAACAGCAGGCTTGGGAGAGCCGAGTTCTACAGCACAGGAGTGCCCATTTACAAAGCATCTTCGCTGTGCGGCACACTTGACACATTTTACCCACATAACGGCGTTGGGTCTCGCTTTTTACAGAACCAGGAAATGGGGGCTCCGAAGGGCTAAGTAACATGGTCAAGGCACACAGTAAATTCCGAAGGCTGGGTTCTCATCCAGGATAGCTCACTCTAAAGCCTCTCCTCTCCCCATCCTTCCACCCTGTCCCAAGAAGGTACCATCTCCAACCACCTCCCGGAGAGCCTCTTCCTTGAGTCAGGAAACCCCACCCCGTGCCCCCCGACTCCTGGGCTCTACTTGACTATCTTCAGCCCCTCCTGGACTTTGTGCTAGGCATTTCAACTTCCCGGTATGTCTGTCCTAGCAGACACCCCCTCTCCGAACAGCCCCCTCCCCGATCCGCAAACAGTGCAAGGACATCAAAACAAAGCTATCAGTTGGGTTCCTGGCTTTAGCGGCCAGTCCAAACTCCTTTGTTTGATTCTCAGACAGCTTATTGACTAGGTGATGGGGTCAGAAGTTTGCTTCTCACCTAGCCTCTTCCAGAACCGAGCACCTGGCTGGAAGAAGCCAGTGCACGGCAGGCGGGAGAAACCCACCCGTTGACGATTTCAGATTCACGTTGTCAGCGAGCAGAAAGTCCTCGCCAGCTGACGACGTGTGGACGTGAGAAAGGGTTAAGGGAGGAAAGGCTACGAACCACAGAAGCAAAAATTACCTACATCTTTTCCCCTCTTGCCTTAACATGGGCATCAGCAGTGCCCTGGATGGAATGTTCTCAGAGACTGCGCGTCCACATGAAGGGGGAGGAAAGCAGGTGAGGGTAGGAAGCCGCCCGGCTGTGTGATCTGTGCAGCCCCCTTCCACCAGGTGTTTCCCACATCTCCTTCCCGATCTGAAAGAGGGTCCGGGCCCCCCACCTGGCCCCTCCTTCCTCATATACCACCCCTCCGCCTGACCCCGACACTCTATCTTTGCCTATTGGGAAAACTGGCATTTATCAAGTAATCTACTCCTCATATATTGTTAAACAGACCACAGGGGTTATCAGTGGAGTTGATACAGGAAGATAAACAGCAACCGCTTATGCAAATAGCGC
Source organism: Mustela nigripes (assembly GCF_022355385.1). NCBI lineage: Eukaryota > Metazoa > Chordata > Mammalia > Carnivora > Mustelidae > Mustela > Mustela nigripes. Next base: position 94,849,552 of record NC_081557.1, read on the forward strand.
TAAGAATGTGGGACCGGCCGGACAACAGAATCCGAATTTAGGAGAACGTGAATCTTAAGGCTTTTCCTAGGTTCCAGCCCTGGAAACTGCAGGAGCTTGGAGAAGGTTCTCTGGATGGACTCTCCTCTCATTTTCTTGCAGGGAGGGGCAGGTGTGCGTCGCGGGGGGCGGGGGTGGGGGTCTGACTTGCTTGGCAAAGAAGGGCGGTGGCTTCCTGTCTCTCTGAGAGAACTCCTTCCTGTGACCATGGCCTCCCTCCAACAGACTTCATTTTTCTAGGATTTCAGACCCATCGGAATGAGTTCTGCCCAGAAAGGGAGAAAATGGTATTCTCCAAGGTGGGACGGGGGTCAGAGGGTGGAGGCGGGGGTGGGGGGGAGCCACAGCAAACCAGGAGTCCTGGGTTCCAAGACACAAGCCACGTGACCAGGAACCGCTCCCTCCCCCAGACTCTGCAGATAGGCCTCTGCGTGGCCAGAAGCAGGGCCAGGTGGCATCTTTTCAAACCTTTCTCATTATTTGAAGGGCAAACTCACATCAAGAACCAAGAGGTGAGTGGCTTCAAGTGACAAAAGACTTGCATTCAGAAGGACAGAGAGAGCGGCTTCTCACACCAGGCTGTAGGCTGGGGGGCGGGAGGGGGGGCAGGGGGGGCAACGAGAGAATGACAGAATCCAGGGCTGGCCAGAATGAAAGACTGAATGGAATAGCCTAATTTACACAGGAAGTGAGCACTTACCAGACCCTTCATCTCAACACACAAAACCCTCGGCCATATCTGGAAGCAATTACATCCAGTTAACATGATCTGCTTGCCACTAAAATTAACTGCAAACAGAAATATTTTTCACTTTTGCAACGGGGGATGCCAAGGTTTGGCCTATCCCCGCTAGCCCCCGAGCCATCGAATCTGGCTGCCGGGGAATATTTAGCAGCAGCCCCGCTCAAACAACAAAAACCACTCTTGCGGCTGTCAGGACACAAAAAGTAAAATAGTGGATAATTATGAAGGGGGGGAAGTATGGGGAGCGGTGGCAGCAAAAACCATTGTGCTAGAAATTGAGGAAAGGGGCCAGGCACGCGGGCCCCAAATGGGTCTGCGGCGCTTTACAGTCCAGCCCTGGTTTTCCACGCTCGACGTCAAGGGAAGAAAAATGTTTTTAGAGTCCCTCGATTTAGCTGTGTTTCACGTTGTTTTTAGGTCCCGTCTTCATCCCTTCTGCCAAGGGGACGGGGGTGGGGGTATGGAGGGAGGTAGACTCGCCAATGTTAGCAGATCCTTAATTTAGCAGAGCATTTAGGGGACAACTGTCACGATTTAACTCCTGCACCAAACACTTCCCGTCCCTACTCCGCTAACGTCTTCAAAGCGGCTTTCACCTGCTCTGAGAGGGGTTAGGGGCCACAAATCATCTGAGAGAGGCACAGTTTCTCACGGCGAGGGTGGAGGGGAGCACTCGCCTCCCGTGGGCACACGGAAGTGGGCCACTGTCCCATCTCCAGATCTTCAGGTCAGCTGCCTCGACGCGCTGCCTGCTCCTGTCCCTTCTCTCTGCACCCGGCCCGCCGACTGGAGGAGAACTTATTTTTATTTTTCCTTGAATTGCTGTCAATGATCCCAGAGACAGATGGACAGATTTGTTTTAAAGTTCCGGAAGGAGGCATCATCTCCAAGCCCCTTCCCACCCCCCCACCACCGGGGCCAGATTCCTCAGGCTGTGCCTCCCAGTGTCGTTGGCTCCTTTGTCACCCAGGGCCTCTCAAGCAGCAGCAGTGGCGAAGGCAAGAAGTAAGCATCCATTTGCCAGACAGCTCACAAACCTCTCCTCTCAAAGAGTCAGGCCAAAGCTTCCCCCCAGAATGAGGTCAAATGCTGCTTTTCTCCGCAAAAATCACATTTACAAACATTACTCGCAGGCAGAAGGAGGAGGAAGAATGACCAAGGAGCTTTTCTTTGATTCCAAGGCTCTGATGAGGAAGAAAGTATCGATACATTCAACGGGAAAAAGGACTAGGTCATTCTTTCCGAAATTTCTTAGAATAATATTCCAATGAGAAAGAAAGAAACAGACACAGCCTTTCAGGGAGGGCCACAGACCACGCCACATGCCTGCCCCTGGGCTCTGTATTCCGAATGCGTCCTCTTATGGGTAAGACCACGGCAACAGTACGAAATCTATGTTAGAACTTTCTCCCAGAGAGGAGGAAGCCAGGGGTTCAGTATCTGCCCGGAGACACAGAGCTTCTAAGAGGCCAAGAATGAATTCAAACCCAGGGCCCAACTGCCCACCATTCGGCGGCCAAGGATTCCAGAAACTTCTGACATTGCAGGAATGCAAAAAACCCAGCAAATAATCATCCCAGAAACATATGCCCCCTCCCGGAGACAGACAGCCCCTGTTGGCATGTGGGCTCTGTCCTCCCCCACACACATCTAGGCACACGCTCGGTGCCACCCCACTGCCATCCAGGCGCAGAAACGGTTAAGTCATCCTCACGGAATAAATCAAAAGTTCAAGGCTGCAACATACCACAATGATTCCCTCTTTACATATGACAAGAACCAGAGAGGGGCTCAAATCCCAAGCATCCTGAGCGGCCCGCACAGGTTACCCCACCAGGGTCAGGGCCACGGACCTTTAGAGGCAACATTCATTTCCTGAACAGGACAAGTTCTCCTGACCATAAAGCTAATAGGAACTTCCTCGCACGGCAAGCTCCGGCTGACAAGGCTACTTGTCACCGGCCACGCAGGAGGAAAGCGCTGGTTCCCATTAGCGGGTTATGATGCCAGGTGTTACTAATAAGGTACATCGGCAAGAAACAAGAGGCGGCTAAGTTGTCTCTCCGACTCTGGAAGTAATCAGGCCGGGCTTCAGGGCTGGGGAGGGGACCTTATTTAAAGAAGAGGCTGGGGGGAGTCGGGGGCGGTAAGCCACGGTAGACCCCAACAGCATCTAACCCGCTGCACGGCTTAAATAAATACATTTCAAACAATCCCTCTGCATCTTCCTCAACAGCCATAAAAGACTCCCCCAAATTAATGCTAATCATGTCTCCCCCAGCACTCCAGGCCTGGTGGATCACCGAGGGCCATTACCGCTGGCCACATCTGCTTCTCACTATGGCAAGGAGAGTTGTGCCAACAAGGCTTAATGGCGTTAAGATCACAACGCTTGGCTTATCCCCTTAGAGACCGACACCGGGCGAGGGTGGCAGGGGGCTCAGCGAGTAAGCAGACCCCTTGTCAGGCTGGGGTCACAAAAAAAAAAAAAAGCGGGAAGCAGGGAGCCGGCCTCACACAGGAGTCCCTGCTGTGGGCTTTGGGTTACCTGCTACCTCATTTAACTTACTTAAAACCACATGCAGAGGTAAGGAGCTAAGCTCCCGTGGTAGGAGAGGCGCCCGACGACTGGGACAGGTGGAGTCCTTTGCCCGGATTCACAGTGCAGCCCCGGCATTCACACCCACGTCTGTGTGACGTCAGCTTGCTCCCCTGCACTGCACACCTCGCCCCCTACAAAGACCACGGTCTGGCAGTCCATCTGTCTTACTCCTGACACATCTGCTGGTAGGGGTTTGTGTCGGTGCCCAAGTCCTTACTTAACATTTCCGGGGAACCCAAGTGGCCCAAAGGAGCACCTGGTGGGCTCAGTCAGAAGAGCGGGCCACTCTTGATCTCAGGGTCTTCAGTTCAAGCCCCATGTGAGGTGCACAGATGACTTAATTAAAAAAATAAACTTTTTTTTAAACGATTATTTATTTATTTATGAGAGAGAGAGAGCATGAGAGGGGAGAGGGTCAGAGGGAGAAGCAGACTCCCCATGGAGCTGGGAACCCAATGCAGGACTCGATCCAGGGACTCCGGGATCATGATCTGAGCCAAGGGCAGTGGCTTAACCAACTGAGCCACCCAGGTGTCCTAAAAAAATAAACTTTTAAAAAGACATAAACAAAAAAGGCTCCAAAGAGAGGAGAACGCTAAAAACTTCTTCCAACTGGCCCCGCGATTTCTCCTCTTCAGTCAAAAAGTTTTGTGACCCAGGGCGCCTGGGTGGCTGAGTTGATTAAGTGACTGCCTTCAGGTCAGGTCATGATCCCGGAGTCCCGGGATCCCGGGATCTAGTCCCGCATCAGGCTCCCAGCTCCAGGGGGAGTCTGCTTCTCCCTCTGACCTTCTCTTCGCTCATGCTCTCTCTCGCTGTCTCTCTCTCTCTCAAATAAATAAATAAAATATGGAAAAAAAAAAAAAGTTCTGTGACCCAATGTCCTAATCACTTCGCCGGGGACGCCCCCACGGCCTCAGGAAGGTCTCCGCGCTGTCTAACCCAGCTTCTCTGACGGCAACGCTGAATGCAGTCTGTTCCTGCTGATGGAAATCGGGGCTTGAGGACAGAACCGAAAGTGAGCCGGGAACTCAGACCTGCTCAGGTTCTGGCAAGTTTTCCGCCGAAGTTTCCATCCTGACAACAAAGTACCAATCCCCTGCTCGCAGCTGCAGAGATAAGCCTCACGCAGGCAAAACCCAACCATGGTTTTTCCAGACTGCGCCGGCATAATAAGGACACCGGGGCTTTTAAGGGGAGACGGTAGGAAAGGGGATTTCTGATTATGCTGGCATGAAATTAACAGCAAGGGATTTTTATTTTTGTAAGTGGGTTTTTTTCTCTCTCTCTCCTTTTCTATTTTGTTTTTTGTGTTTTTTTTTTTTTCCTTTTTTGAGTCAGCATAAAGGTCTCTATCACTAGAAGCTGGTCTCTCTATGTTGGTGAGAGATAAGGTGGTGATGCCTTGCTCCGGGGACTTCTGTGGCCCCGACCCCCAAAAATCTGAACCCTCTGAAGTAAGCAGCCCCCAACCCTATTTTCCTCCTCTCGCGCCACTGGAGAAGACCAGGAGGCCAGAGGAGACCAAGCGATGAGCCTCGTGGCCACTGGCTGCAGGAAACACGGAACTGGTCCTTCCCTTATGCCCCCTTCCCTTCTGATTCCATCCGGGCCCGAAGGTCCAAGCAGGGTATTTTGGAAAACACAGTGAACTCGGAGCCCAAAGGGCTGAGCACAAACCCTGACGCCCCCTTCACGGTCTTACCGTGGACAAGTCTGTTAACCTCCCATGCTTCTCTCTGCCCATCAGGGAAATTGCAACTAGTATCTCCCTTACAGGGTGGCCAGAGCGCGTGAAGACAGCCTAACTGTGAATGCACTTAGCACAGAACCCATCATGTACCAAGCACCAAAAATGCTGTTTCCAAATCCACTACTAGCTGCATGGGGTCAGGGGGTGGGAGGCGGCAGGGCAGGGAAGGAGCTCTGGAACACCCACCCGCCTCGAGCCCAGACTTCCCTCCATCAGCTGGGGCCTGTGCTCCTCATCTTGGTGTCGACGACACTGATTTGCTCGCCTGGCCACAGGCACGGGCTATTGGATCCTGGGTGAGCCTGCTCGGCATTTGGAACTGATGACGGTGGAGCGCTGCCCAGCTAAATTTAAATGAGAACTGGAATGACTCATCAAACCACGGGTCAATGGGACAAAGAGTACCCTGGCCACCAGAGTACAAGAGATCAGCTCCCGGGGGTGGGGGCGGAATTCAGGTGCTCAGGGTGTATGGGCCCCCAACGGCGCTGTATGAACTAACACCTCTGGGGGAAAGCAGGCCCCGGACCAACACGGATGCATTTCCTCCCCTGCACGGCCAGTGTGCCATTTCACAAGAGCCATAAAAACACAACAGTGAACACACACGGAGCATTTACTCGGTGCCACCATTCCTTGCACTGGACAAATGTTTGCCAGTGAATCCTTGTAACAACCCAGTGGGTAGGGGCTGTTACTACGTCCGTTTTACTAAGGAGCTGACAGGCACAGAGAGGTTAAGAAACACAACCACAGTCACACAGCTGCTATGTGGTAAAATAAGGATTCAGGCCCAGATAGCGTAATTGGCTCGAGATACACATTTACTACGTAGAAAACGTCAGAGGTAGAGCTGGGGATGCCTTGGTGAATTTTTTTTTTTTTAAGATTTTACTTATTTATTTGACAGACAGAGATCACAAGTAGGCAGAGAGGCAGGCAGAGAGAGGAAGGGAAGCAGACTCCCTGCTGAGCAGAGAGCCCGATGCAGGGCTCGATCCCAGGACCCTGAGATCATGACCTGAGCCGAAGGCAGAGGCTCAACCCACTGAGCCACCCAGGCACCCCAACCAAAAGAGTCAGAGCTTCCACCCAACGCCACAGAAACAGAACCTTCAAGAAAACCTTCCGTTACCACGGATAATTCAGGAACCCTCCAAGGGGCGCATTGAGGCTCGCCTGTGCTCATTTAGTAAGATTCTGAAGTCTTTCAGCTGGACTTGTTTTAAAGTCATTAATTTTAAAAAAATTAAAGTGATTGGAAATGTTTTTCCCCTGAATTAGCAAGAAATGAAAGAGTTGTGAATGGAGTTTGATTTTAACAGTTTAGGATAATCACTATTTTAAAGATTCATAAATAGAGTTCCTAGAACAAGCAGACGGCGAACGTGTCGCTGAGCTGAGGCGTTCTTCCTTCCTCTCCCTCCAGCAATTAGCAGCTCCATCCAATAGTGACAGCAAATTAAAATGGGACTTTTCTCACTGAGATGAGAGAACAGGGCCACTTCCCTCCACGGGAAAGAAAATAAAAGAAATCATCTTCAAAATGCCCCAGAGTTCAGTCTGGAGCCCAGCTGACTCTGTAAGTATTAAAAAATGAAGCCAGAGTGGACAGGAGTAAATCAGAGGGAGCCCCTATTTTAGCTGGCTGACTGCCAACCCAACACAGAGCCAAACGCAATTCGCCAAAAGGACCCCATGAAGACGTAACTGCATGCACAAGGGGTTAAGGGAACTTCTTAAAGAACTCAACAATCCACAAACAGCACATCTGAGCACATCGTTTTACAAACGAAGGAATTAAGCTCAGAAGGAAAAAGAGCCCGACAATGATCACAGAGCTAAAAACCACGCGGCGGAGTCTAGAGGCCTGGCCTCCGCCCCGGCTGGGCACAGCAAACACCGCCCCCCCAACCCCGAGCCTCCCAACTCCACAACTAACGATGTCTCCAAAGGCCAGATTTCCAGGAGTCCCGGGAGGAGATAAATGTAAGTCATTCATCACCCCCAAAAGGGCGCTTCCTGGAAATAGAAATGGATTCAGAAGGGATTTGAGCAAATCTGTGAATGACAGAACAGCCACAAATAGCCGCTCAGAAAAGTCGGGCTCTACCGACCTTTAGGACTGACGTCAAGGAAGATAGCCATGGCCCCCGATGGTGATATCCAAGGGAAGGTGTTGGCACCCAAAGACTAGGTCAGATGGACCCGCCCCAGGACAGCAGTGTCCATGTGCTTATATGGCCTGGCGCACAGCACTCAGGACTGGGCATCAGAAGGGGAGCCAGGCTCCTGACCCTATCCATTTTTGGCTACGTGACCTTGGGCAAGTCACTTACTGGCTCCAAGGCTCCTTTTCCTCGTCTGCAAGGTGGAGCTAAGTAAAAATGGTCCACGATCCCTGATCCAAAACCCGTGGGTACTCCAGAAAGCCAAACTGTTGGGATTTTAGGAAGCTACTATGGATCTACAAGCATTTGCCAGTCTCAAAGGAGTCTAGGGAAGCACTCTGTAATCAAACACATTAATATTTTTGCAACGAAACATATGAATATTCAAAATAGACGGGATAAATATAGCCTCCCATCATTCCCGATCAGGTTTTGCCACTCAATGGGTTGCACAAAACCTTCTAGCTTTCAGAGCTTCTCAGACCTCACATTCAGATAGGGGATGATGGAACTGACTGAGCCCGTGTAGGGGAGGCTGTGGGGTGGACAGCGAGAAAGTCACGAAAAGTGCTTGGCAAAGAGAGAGCTATCACTGATCAAAGGCACTGTGAATATGACTGCTGTTGGCACACTCGTTCCCAGCAGAGCTGGCTTTGACCTCAGAGGCACCTAAAGCCGGCAGAATGATAAGAGGCGACCCAGAAGAGTGAGGGCAACCGCTGAGCTCCCCAAAGTGGCCGAAACCAAGGTCAACAGCTGCTGGCCCTCTGGTCAACTGCTGAAAACGGAGCAGCTGGCCACCTGAGAGAGACCAAGGCAAAGGGCCAGGCAGAAATCTGTCATCTCAGCTACGTGGTTCAGGCACCCTAGAGCCGGCCCCAAGAAGCCTCTGGGAAGGGTAGCACACATGGGCCTGGGGAGCTGGCTGAGATCATTCCTTGTGTTTCCCGAGCATCCCTTTGAAAACCAGGCAAGAGTTCCTACTGTGGGTGCACAGGGTCACGCTGTGGCCAGACTAACGGTCTGCTGGAGGAGATCCCGAGGCCCCCAGGGGAACAAGGCCTGGCTCTGACTCTGAAGCACAGAATTCAGAAACAGAGTCAGATGGAGACTGAGGGCCGGGAATGAGGATTGTGTTCACACCTCAGTCAACCACACCGCCTGCTGTAATCTTATCAACCGGTGAGTCTAACTCGGAGAAGGAGAAGGTGCACCGGGGTCAGGTGAGCCGGTCCCTAGCTCATCTCTGGTTTATCAGATCCAGCTAAGCCGACATGCAGAACAGCTCCGGTCTTTCAGAGACAGAGAGAAAGAGAGATGAACCCAGAGAAGGAGTCTGGTCCTCCAGGAGCCGGCTGTGACCCTCCCCCCCTCAGGTCCTCTGCGATGGGAGCACACTGGAGAAGGTGGTTGTGGCGCCCAGAACTTGCTCCTCATCTGCCTGGAGAATGTGGCTGGCCTTTCGGGTCTTCTGACTTTCTGGACCCTTCAGGTAAGTGAGCCCCATTTAATTTACCCAAGGAGCCTCTGCCCTGTCTTTCCACGGGTCCCTGACTACAGGTGATGCTGCCTGCGCGTCCTTGTCACGCACCGCGGGGACCACCACCTCCCTGTTCTACTCTGTTGGAGGCTCCGGCTCCCTCTCACCAGCCTCGGGCTGAGGCGACCCAGCGGCGGCGGGATTCAGAGGACGCCTCCCTCCCGCGCGGCTTCCCTGCCTCTCCCCCTCCCTCCTCTCCACGCCCCTCTGTTCCACAAGGATCTAGGCAACAAGACCTGCTGGATACTTAACCTTCAGCCACGCTTTAGTCTGTGGCTTAAAAGTAAAATAAAAACGAAACCTGTCGCTTGTTCTCTCACGTTCGTTGCTGTGTTTACAGCCAACGGCCCAGCATCCGGACGCCAAAATCTCCCCCTCTGATAGTTCGGTCCTGCCCTCTTGTTTGTACCCGTGGTTGGGATGTGCAGGGAGGTACAGAGGAGAACAGGAATTAGGGAGTTTCATCTTAATCCGGGAGTTCTGAGGGAGAGGGGAAAAGCGCCCCACAAAGTGCATCTGACCGGGAGCCGGTCTGCCCCTGCGGGGCGGCTGCAGGAACATCTTCTCCTTTCCTTGATGTCTTCAGTCCCCACAGCTTCCACCCAAGGCCCTGCCCGAGGCTCTCGTTTCTTGGGCTGCAGCAGCGGACTTTCCTCCTTCAGTCAGATGCCCCCCTGCCACATCAGCAGCCCACAGCCGAGGATCCCTGAACCTGGGCCTTCCCTTCATAAGCTCACGGGGACAAGGCCATTCTCCACACTGCCTCATGGCCCAGCACAGCCCCGGGGGAAGGCAGTGCTGTGGACACTACATTCTAGAATTCAGAGTGGAGACAGAGACCCGAACAAAATGGGGGAACCTGCACACTTCCCATGTGCCCCTCGCTCGCTGCTCTAGGGATTTCTGGAAGTTTGCCAATTCAGCACCATCCTCTACCGACCATCTCCATGTAAATTTTTTTTTAAGTTAGGCTCCACATGCAGCATGGAGCCCAACACGGGGTTTGAACTCATGACCCTGAGATCAAGACCTGAGCGGAGATCAAGAGTCAGGCGTTTAACCCACTGAACCACCCAGGTGCCCCATCTCCATTTTAAAAAGAGTAAAAGTGGGGCGCCTGGGTGGCTCAGTAGGTTAAGCCTCTGCCTTCAGCTCAGGTCATGATCTCAGGGTCCTGGGATCGAGCCCCGCATCGGGCTCTCTGCTCAGCGGGAAGCTTGCTTCCTTTCCTCTCTCTCTCTCTCTGCCTGCCTCTCTGTGATCTCTGTCTGTCAAATAAATAAATAAAGTCTTTAAAAAAAAAAAAGAATAAAACAAAGCTCCAAAAGCTTATATCGTGATCCCAAGCTCCCACGGAGACGTGGCTAGTTCCACGGCCCGTTCTCCGGGGAATGTAACATAGCCAGGCCGCCGCTTCTGCCTGGACAGTGGGTCCCACAGAATGGGAACCTGGACCTTCTGGGAGGGTGGTATCTTCCGTAGCTCAGCCAGGTACAGAGGCAACCAGGACCCGAGGAAACCCAGGACTAAAATGACTTTCTGCCATACCCCACTCCTCACAGCACATATCTAAGAGAATTCACATCCGGGGAAGATGACAGATGTGTCTGGTCAAGTTTGGGGAGGGGGGTTTCCCCTTTGGGAAAGTTTGAGCAGAAACAAGCACATCCTCCGTCTATGTCCGAGCAGCAGGAGCATAAGGAAGACACACCTCACCGGACATTACTGTTCGCACCCGCCCGAAAAATTCGGCTACATTTAGATCAGCGGCACTTTCCACAAAGTCAGTCTCACAGCCACCGATCAGGCAGGGCCAGAGCAGCTTCCGGCTGGGCGTGGGGTGACGAGCAGACCTCCAGATGCCTCTCCAGCCCCCACACCCTCTCACTCGCACCCCTGCCCCTGTTCAGGTACAGGAGCAGCAGGTAGAGGAAGAGGGTTGCTGAAGGGCGGAACCCACCCAAGATCGGCAAAACAGCAGGCAAGAGGGAAATATTATTGTGGATGACAATGAAAGTGGCCTTCCTAACCCCGTTCAATGGACCCAGGGACCAGAGAGTAGAATAGGCACGTCGTTACAACACATCCAAGTCAAAGCCAAAAACCCTCCAAAGCCAAACCCAGCCAAACCAGAACCCGATGGGTTCTGGCCATATTCACTCCACTTAGGAGGAGCGATTCTCAAAACCCTCTGTAGTGTAGACTCGATCCTCTCCAGCTCTAAGCCACTCCGAGAGGCGGCCAAGTGCCAGGAGGCTAAGACCTGAATTTGAATCCAGCCCCGTCTCTTACCATCTATGGGACTCCAGGAAAGGGTCTTAGCATCTTCCTATGGGAAAGATGAGCACCTCCCCTGCCGCCCCAACTCAGAGGACTGTTGTAGCAAAAACATGGCTCCAGGTAAAGCACTCAGTCCTGAACCAGGCATGCCACGAGAGTTCAATGAATGGTCATCTCACAAAGAAACGGAAGCCAGAGAGGAGCCAGGACTGGCCCTGAGTCGCATTTAATTCAAAGTGAGCAGAGATGGGATGAGAGTAAGACAGCAGGCTGCAGAATCCCAACGCTCATACCCATCCTTCCCCCTTGAATGTAAATCAACTCCCTCCAAATGTGTTTGCGGGAGAGGAAGCCACATTCGGGGTGATAAACGTTCACCAGGAATGACGCGTGGAACCCACAACTGCTTGCATCAGCCCCTCCCAAGCTTGGAGCTGCCCAGAGCCGGCCTTGGCGGGGAGCCCTCCCTGGGGACCTGGGCACCTGTGTCCCTGAAACCCAGCAATATGGCCATGGAAAGGCCATAGAAGACCCCCTCCCCCAATCCCACTTCCTCTTCTCCCTCCCTCCAGCATATTAGTCACTCCAGGCAAAGACGACCAGACCCAACAGCAGAAAAACCATTAAATGAGAACCCAAAAACAAAAAGTGAGAGAAGAGCTGCGCCCAAGGATTCCCCAATGCTTAGGGAAAGACCCCAGGCCCCTCTCGCCACATGTGAAGAGTAAGCCCCCCACCCAAGCCAGGACTTGGAAAAAAAACGGGAGTTTGTTTACAAAGAGCAGGGAGGCCAGGGCAGCCAGGCTCCAGGCGCAGGGGTAGCTAGGTATCTGAAGGCGGGGTGTGCAAGGCAGAGGGCCGGGGCTGGGTTGCGGGACCCGAGAGGGCCTACCTGTGCTGCTCCACGGCCTCGTTGTCCGGGAGCTCCACCCCGCACACGCTGCACTGCTCCCCGACGGTCCGGCTCTCGGACTTCATGCCCACAGCCAGCTCCCCCAGCTTGTTGAACAGCTCCCTCTGGATGAAGCCCTGGGGCAGCAGCCCCCCGTAGGTGCTGAAGTCCATGGACACGGCCAGGGCGGGCTGCACGTGGAGGCCCGAGGTCACGGACGACGGCATGCTCAACACGGCGTCGGCCTTGTGGTTGGGCAACACGGAATAGAGGCCCAGGTGTTTCTCCGCTGGGGGCGCGGGGTGCTCGGGTCGGCCTGGGGGGCCCTGGCCGGCCTCAGTGGGAGGCGGCAGCTGCTCCGCGCTCTCCTCGCGCCCGTAATGCAGCTCCCGGGCGCTGGTGATGACGCTGCTCCGAGTCGGGGTCCCGGGCCCCTCTTTGCCCCTTTCCTCCACTTTGTCCCCCACAGCGCCCGCCACGCCGGACTCGGTGGCCCCAGGGCTGTCCTGGCCGGGCACCTCGTCCACCTGCATCATCTCCGTCTTCACCTCGGCCACCCCAGCGTGCCTCCCGCCTGCAGCCAGAGTCGGCTCCTCGGGCCCCGCGGGAGGCTGGAGCGTTCCCTGGAGGAGAGACTGTCCTATGGTCATCAAGCTGTCCACCGCAGCCTTGGTGGGACTCATGGCCGAATGACCGAACGAGGTGGAGACAGAAGGGCTCTGGTCCACCATGGGTCCCGGGAGGCTCTGTGCGGCCACACTGGCGTACCCGCTCTCCTCGCTGGAATGCTTCGAGATGAAGATGTTCTTGAGGTACCGAGCTTTGCGGTCCTCTTCCTCCTCGGCCGCACCATCTGCCATGGTGGCCTCCGTGTCGTTGTCATCTGAGGCCTGGATGGTCTCCAGGATCTTCAGGCACTGCTCCTCTAGGTACTCGATCTCTAAGATCTCTGCTGCGTACAGCAAGTCATCCAGGTCCTCCGCCTTGGCTTGCAGCGTGGCCGTGTACGCATACTCCAGAATCTGCTGGAAGGTCTTTGGCGAGAGGAAGTCCAGCGTATAGTGCTGGCTGTTGCGGTGGAAGAGGATCTCAAACATCTTGCTGGTGCAGGCCAGCACGGTCCGGTGGGCATGGAACTCCTGGCTGTCCACCATGATGACCACGTCGCACAGCGTCCCCGCCAGCCGCATCTGGTTGGCCTTGCACAGGAGCCCCGTGGGGTGGCTGGGGTTCTGCAGCTGGATCATGCCCATCTTTGTCAGATCCATGGTGCTCCCCTCGGCTTAGGCATGAGGCTCTCTTTCCTTCCTGGCTCTGCGTGGCGGGGCTGGGTGCGTGTCCTGGGCCAACGGAGAGGGCTACGGGGGGATAAGGGAGGGGCAGGAAACGAGAGGAGAGGACAGAAGACAGATGAGTGTCTCTAAAAAGAAGGAGTCCGACAACACAGCGCCCCCATCGGTGCCCCCCTCCCTGTGAGACAGTCTCAGCAGTTGTGATGGGGGTGGGAGGAAGCTTCCTAGAACTCTGCACATGTGCCCTTGGGAGCCCAGGTATGAGGAGGGTAAAGAGAAGGTTCTGCTCCAGCATATACCTCATTCACTGCTCTGTGATGTCTGCTGGCTGAAGTGAAATGGGAATTACAGTGAAGCCTTGTGAGTCCTGGGCTTTCCTAAAGCCTGAGAGCAGGGCCTCCCATACACATAACAAGGCCCATATGCGTTAGGAGGCAGTCAGCCTGCCCTTTAAGAGTTTCAGCCCCGGGGCACCTGGGTGGCTCAGTGGGTTAAAACCTCTGCCTTCGGCTCAGGTCATGATCTCAGGGTCCTGGGATCGAGCCCTGCATTGGGCTCTCTGCTTGGCGGGGATCCTGCTTCCTCCTCTCTCTCTGCTTGCCTCTCTGCCTACCGGTGATCTCTGTCTGTCAAATAAATAAATAAAATCTTTAAAAAAAGAGTTTCAGCCCTTCCTTTCGTCCATGAGAGCCCAGGATTTCACTCTCAAGTCCCCTGTGCAGTAAGCCCCATCTTCTAAACAAAGTTTTTCTACATCCTGCCTTGCTGCAGCGGCCGGAGGAACACAGGCAAGCCCACCTGGGACACGGGGCCTATAGTCCTGGCCCACAGCAATCTACCAGTTAGGCTGTACCTTCTCTGGCCCTCCCACGGCCAGGCAGTACCTTCCAGTCTCTGCCCTTGCCCTCTTCTCAGGGCTGCAAGGGACTGACCCACCGACACCTTGACCCTACCCCCCAGGCACCATCGTGAACACACATAACCCTCACGCTAGTTTGGCTTACTTACACGCATAGGTGCCTCAGAGCTACTGCACGTGCAATCGGAAATCTGGACCGCGTGTGCGTGGGCATGTGTGTGCAATGCAGCAGCCAGAGGGGCACAGTTAGCACATGTATACATGCTTCTAGGACATGCCACACCTAACTCCCGCCCACAAGTGCCCAGTGGGCAAGGGGATCTATCAGATGCAGGGGAAGAGGTCACAAAAGACCTGGAAGAGGTCATAGGAAATATGCACCCCTCTAGCCAGCAGTGCACAGGCGAAGGACATGAACTCCAAGCATGTCCCACAGGTTCCAAAGTCCTGTGCCCACGAGCAGCAACTGGTGCTGGACATGGCTTGGAGGCACCAGAAGTGAGACCTGCACCAGCGTCTACCAGTATGAAGAGAGAGGAGGCTGGGAGACAAAGGCTTCTCCCAAAGCGCTGTTTGGGATCAGTAACAGGGTTCTGAGACTCCCTCGCCGGTTTAAAGCGTTAGGAAGACATCACCCAGACCCAGGTGCCCACCGCCCCCCGCCGGCCTTGCTGGGGCCAATGCCACAGTGAAATGAAGTTGAAGCACCGCGAAGGCTGGCTCTCCCTGACTCTCCAAACAGGGCTTGCCTCCGCCCCCAGAAGGAGCCCTATTGGCTCCAGAGCCACAGATCTCACGCGGAAAGGGTTAATAGGACGGCTAGTCAAGACACTTTTGCAGCCCACACTGGGGTGGGGACTAAGGCCGTCCAGAGTGGAACTGCCACTCATCCGCGCCTTGCCACCGTGCGTGCGCTTGCCTTCAGACCCAGGAGCTTCGGAGAACGAGGAGGGGCCTTCGAGAGAATGGAAGCTGGGCCACCCGAATTCCTTCCCCAAAGCAAGCGCCCTGGGTCCTGCGGGAAATCAGAGTGCTCTCGGGCAGCCGACCCCGCACCCACGGCTCTGCGCCCGGGATCAGGTGGGCGCCGGCTGCAGCGCTCAGCCGTGCGGCGCGGGGGAACGCCGGCGCTCCGCCGGTGGAGCTCCCGGGGATCGATCTGGCTCCCACACGCCCCCAGTCCCCGCCACCCCCACGGAGACTTGAAAGCGACTTCGGCAAACTTGGGGAAGCAACTTTTCCCGGGGAGCCAGACGGCGGAGAGATAAGGAGCGGGTTAGGGAAGAGGGAAAGCGAAAGAGACCCGGACGAAAGGCGAGAGTCCCGGCAGGCTGGACGCCTGAGCGACGGACCCGCCCCGCGGCGAAGGGGAAGCACAAAAGCCCGAGAGCGAGTTGTGGAAGGATCCGCGAGCAGGGAGCTGCCGGCCCTCCCTCTCCGACCCAGGGCCGTGACCCCGGCAGCGACGGGCAGGGTGCCCGGCCGGGGCACGCTGCGAGCGTCCCGGGGAGCGGGCGAGTGAATCGCCGCACGGCGCGTCCGTGCGTTCCCGTGGGTCCGCGGGCCGCCGAGACTGTGCGCATTTCGAGCGCGTGCGGGAGCGTTGGAGGGGCTGTGCCAGCGAGCTACCGGCGCGCGGGGCTGGGAAACGCGTCCCGAATGCATCAGGTGCAGAGCCGGGGCACCCACCGAGCGCGGCCCGGAGCGCACAGCGAGCTCCGGCGCCACGGCCGGTCCCGCCCAAGAGCCGAGGAGGGTCTGCGGCTCCGCCACGGCCGCCCCTCCCCCCCCAAAAGGGTGGGGGGGTCAAGTCCAATTCGGAAAAAAAAAAGCCCACCACGTTTTTCAAAGAGAAAGCAAAACCCAAGTGAATCCGAGTCCTGTTCCCCTCCGCCCCCAGATCCACTCCTCGGATCCTCGGATTCTAGCTTCCCAGCCGGCCGGTGAATAAACACAAATAAAGCACAACCCTATCGCGCCCGCGCACCGGTCCGCATACATATGAGCACCCACCGGCTCGCCGCTCCTCCGCCGGCCCCTGGTGGTACAAAGCCTCCGGTTCCCCGACCCTCCGCTCGCGCCTCCAGCCCCCTCAAGACCGCTCTGCCTCCCACCTCTCACCCCGACCGTGCCCTAGAGAGGAAGGGTTGGGGAGGCAGCTGCGCCCAAGCTGACAGCCGGGGCTCCCCTTCTTGCCGACCCCCAACAGGCGGTGGCGACGGCTGCCGCAGCAGGAAGGGAACGAGCCGAATAAAATAAGGCACCAACCCGGCGGCCGAGTGGCCGAAGGGAGCGCGCCCCTCGGACCTCTCCAGCCCCGGGGCGCCCCGGCGCGCGCCTACGGCTGAGCGGTGCGCCCCTCCCCGGCCCCTCACTCACCGCTGCCGAGCCGGGCGCTGGGGGTGGGTGTGCGTGCCTCTTGGGGGTGTGTGCCTGTGTCGGGGAGGGGTGTTGCTGGGAACTGTTGCTCTCGGTATCACGGCGGCAGCGGCGGCAGCGCCCGGCAGTTCGCAGTACCCGCTCTCATCGCCCTCAACTCCTCTCTGCTGCGAGGTTAGCAAATCACCACCGGCTGCGGCGCCTCCGCCGCGTCCCACGTCAACGCCGAGCCCCCTCCCCTGCGAGGCCCCGGCGCCTCTCCATCTTTAGTGCTGGCGGCCGAGCCCGGCTCGCTGCCCACAGCTGCCCCCCTTCCCTCCCCCCTCCCGCGCCGTCCCCGGGCTCAGCCCGCCCACCCCCACCCCCCCTCCCGCACTGGCCGAGCCCGCGCGCGCTCCCCGCCCCACCCCTCCCCTCCCCGCCTCCCCTCCCCTCCCCTCCCTTCCCCGCGCGCGGCGCTCTGGGCTTCGCCTGACATCTAGCTGCTGCTGGGGCGCCGGCGGCCGCCGCTCACCGGCCCAGCGCAGAGAGAAGAAGGAGCTCGCGGAGAGCGGTGCCAGGGACTCGGAACCCTCCGTGCTGGCAGTGGAGGTGAGGGGCGAGGAGAAGCCCCCGCCTTCAACCCCAGGCTTTTTATTTCCTTTGGATATGGGTTTTCTTCTTCCCTGCTGCCCCAGGCGCGGAGTTTCGTCCGCGGCTCCGATGTTTGACTCGATTCTGTGTGTGTCATCTCGCCTTTCACTTTTCTCTTGGCTCGGGGCTGCATCCCCTGTACCCCGACATCGGTGGCAGAAGGTCCCTTTCTGAGCCCAAGCCCAGGCCTTCCATGCCTATGGCATCCCGATTGCGAGAAGTCTCCGGGCGCGCAGTTCGCAGGCCCTGGGGAGCCTGGTGCCAGAGGGTCCGCGGGAACCAGTCGTAGAAGGGAGAGCCCTCCCCCACTTTAGCCGTGGGCATCCCCGGAGGCCGAAATCGAGGCCTGAGAGGAACTTTCATCCCTCTCAGTCCTGTGCATCCCCTGGGCTTTGCCCCACCCACCCCCACCCCCCAGCTAGGGAACCTGGTTAGACACAGTTCCTGAGAACAGCGTCCTGCTCAGGCAAAGCCTTCAAGGGGCAAGTGAAAGCTTGAAAAAGCTCCAGAGCCCCCTCGCTCTCCGGCAAGAGCCTTCTCCTCTCAGAGGGCTGCTCCACTTTAGGGAGTGGAGCTGAGGTCACTAACCTCTGGGATACAGCCACCAGAAGAAACCTACTGTTCCTCTGGCGGTGGAGAGTCCCCTCCTGCCCCCTTTTCCTGGAGCTTAGCGGTGGTAGGGGCCAGAGGTGGGAAGCTCTCTGGTAAGCACTGGCCTTGGCAGCTGGCTAATGACCGGGATGCTGGGGGTGAAGGTGGTGGTGGAGAGCGCCCTCCCTGGGTCTCCGTGCTGTCAGCCCTGGAGGTCATGCAGTCAGCATCTCCTGGCTTCAGTCAGGGAGAACTGAGCCCCCACATTCTGTCCTTAACATGCTGCTGAGTCAAAGGTTTGCGCAGGACCCACATACAATCACATTCCAATGATTGTCGCCGGTACTGCCCCAGACCTAGAGTGAGGCCCCAAGAACTGTAGGGTCATGGAAGGTGGCAGACACCAACTAGAGGCAAAAATCCGCTTCTGGGCCACTGAAGGCCGGAGTACAAAGTGCTCAGAATCCCAAGAATGGCTAAGGGGAAACCGTCCCAAGGACAAGAAGTTCCATCCCTGGAAGCATGCTCCAGTCTCCTAGCAGGGAAAGGGCTCAGCCTTGCCCGAGTCAGAGGAGAGGAGAGAGCAGAGAAGCCCACTGGGAAGTGAAGGGAGGGAGCCAGTTACCCTTAGACAGTCCTGAATACAGCGACACCTAACCAATCCCCGGAACCCTGGTCCCTAGGTATTAACAGTAAAAAGCAATCCCGGTTACGGACTGTTTTTCTAGCTAAGGTCTACACTATCTGCAAGATGAAGGGCATTTAAAGGAAGTTAAGAAACTGGTCTGCAAGGAGAGCACGAGGAGAGGGATGTAAAAACAGAAGAAAGACCCTCCTACTGCCTCACCAGGGAAAGAGAAGAAATGACCATTGAACTTGTTGAGCCTCTGCCGGGAGATGTTGCCTGCGGAAGGTTGCCGCCCTGCCATCCACATCCACCTACCAGCCCCTCCTAAACGCAGTAGCAGGAGAGGCACACAATTAACCCTTGATCCTAATCTCCTATTAATCCTGAAATCAGAGAAAGAGAGAAGCCTTGAAAACAATGGGAGAGCTAGAACAATCCCTCCACCGCCCTGAACTCCCCCTAACCATCCCTTGCCATATTCACTCGATGTGAAAATCTCCCTTGCTTCATAAACTCTGCCCATTAAAAAAGCCCAGCCCTTGTTAGTAAGTGTTAAAGAGAGATTAATGCCTGAATTTAAGAGGTGGAGAAGGTAACAAAAAGGAGGAAGGCAGGCGAGGCTGTGGGCTGAAAGCCAGCATTGGGCTCCAAGCATTTCCACTTAGCACTGAAGGCTGGCTGCAGGGCGGTTTGATAAGGTTTATTGGGCCCAGATAAAGCAGCAGCAGCTCCCTCCCCAAAACTGGCACCATTTTTAGCCAGAGTTGTGTCTTTGGGCCCCCCGAAAGCTGAGGAGAATCCCCAGTTCAGAGATTTCATATGGCAGCACCGAAAGACAGTGGGGTGGAAAATCACAGAAGAAAACTAACACTCTTTCTCTCTCTCTGATGTTCACGTATTTGTAGTGATTTTTTTTTTTATTATTTTTTTTTTACTTGAAGGGTATGGTAAGGGAAGCTGGGACATCAGTTCAGACAGGTCTAAAAATAGGAGAGACCTCGGTCTTACCAGACCATGCTAGAGACGGGGGAATAGATGAATTGACCTTTGGATAGAATTCCACATTAAATCTTCCTATTCCCCCGTCTCCTTCTTCTTATTCACACACCTTCCACGGGTAGCAGCCTTTCAGAGCGCAGTTTCGGGAAGAGGGGCTTTGTTCAGTCTAAGGGATCTTACAAGGAAGAGACAGCGGGAATGAGAACTCATTCTGAGCACAGACCATGCATCTTAACACATTACCTATCCTGGGTATTTAATCCTTGTTACAACCCTGTTCAGGCAGGTGCTAGTATTGCCCCCATTTCTCAGATGGGAAAACTGAGGTTAAGCATCCTACCCAAGACTGCAGAGCTGAGGCTTTAAATCAGACCATTACAGAGCTCATGATCTTCACTTCTAGATGGTACGGCCTCTAGCAAGACAGAACAAGGAAAACTGGGTTTTGATTTTCTTTCTCCTCTTCCTCCCCTGAGGCAGAGAGCTGCCAGTAAGCCTGGCAAGCTGAGGACCAAGCCATTCCCCACTGAGTGGTGCCACCAGGTAAACAGGCTTAGGTCACCTTCCGTCCTTTCTCAAAATCACAGGCAAAAGTTGAGGAGGGAGTTTTGAATTACAATACAACTTCAACCAAACAGATGCCCAGGAAGCAGGCTGCTGGAGGTGTTTTGAGCATTCTGTATTCGGATTGAGTGTTAATGAAATGTTGCAACTCATTTTGTTCCAACTCCTCAGCTGGAAAATAGTTGTAAAATGTAAAGGTAGACTTTCCTATCATGATAAATAAATCAAGGACTCCCACCTCCGGCGGGGAGAAGCAGCTACTTTGCATACTAAAACCTTGAGATGAGTCTGGAATAAAGCCTTTTCACGAGGGACGGGACGCAGGTAGTGAAACCCTTGATTGGAAAAAGTCCTCAGCAACTGAGAACTCCAACTTGCCCCTGGAAGACATACCAGGTGGTCACAGGCACCCTCAGCTCTCTGCCCCCCACCCCCCCCCCCCCCGACACTCGAGGGGGAGATACTGCAGACCTACTCTGGCCTTTCCTGGAGGCAAAGGACCTGACAAGGCTTCAAGGTCATAACTGCAGATATTTACTAGGTGGATGGAAATGACGTCAAAAACTAACCAAAGTCAAATTTCGCCTCCCTGACTAGGTGGATGGCTTTCTCTGGTTCGTCTTTTTTTTTCCCCCTTAATTATTTTAATTCTTTCATGTTACTTTTTTACATGCCCCCTCCAAAACCCAGAGGGGGGAAGTAATCAGGAGACATGTGGATTCCAGTTAGTTGGAGCACAGAAAACCAAATGAGAAGATGACCTCTGTGATGAGTGACCGCCATCTGTTTTCCTGGCTAGTGATATTTACAAACCTGGGCTTTGCCAGTGCTGGACATACCCGTCCTGTCTGGTGGGCAGAGAGTGACTTCTCGAAGGGGGAAAGAAGAGGGGCTTTTTTTTCTTTTAGCTCCTGAGGCCTTGGGTCACTGTGACCCCAAGTTCTTCATGATTGAGGAAGAGAAAGCTTTTCCTCCTCGCTCTCTTCCCCAGCATATTGCAAATGGTGTTGGGACCTTAATGTTGTTGTCAACTCAGATAGCAAATCTGAGTTGTTATTAGCGCAAAGATGCCCTGAGGGGGTAGGCAGTGTGGATGAAATCTGCAACGGATGTTATGGGGAAGTGTGTTTATAATTATAATGGGATTTAATGTACACTGGGACCAGATGATGGTAGCTATTTAAAAAAGAGATGTCTAATAAGAGAGGTCCCTTAATGACAGGCGGCAGGGCTCAGGTTATTATGGCAGAAGCTGGGGTTTCACTGGGTATCACCAACCATGTGTTAGTTTTATGGGGTTCCTAACAAAGCTTTGGGATGTGACAATCCAGCCCCTGTTATCCCATCAGCGACTGGACATCGGCATCAGAAAGGGGCACCTGCACTTAGGAGAAAGGCATTCTCTCTCTCTCTCTCTCTCTCTCTCCCTCATACACAGAAGCACAAACACACAGGCCAAAACACTGAGTAGTTTGGTCTTTCTGAAAATCTGCTTTGCTCTGAGAAAGAGGGTCTCAATTTCAAAACTAAAATTGTGAAGCCATGGAAGGGTGCGGTTTCCATACAGTATGCGTGAAATGAAGCAGCGGGGTTCCCATTACAAGTAATGGGAGTCCCACCGCTAAATCCCCAGGCACCATGCTGAAAATTAACCCCCAAGTCCTCATCACACACAGGGCCCTTTTTTTTTCTTTTTTCTTTCTTTCTCTCTCTTTTTTTTTTTTTTTTTTTTAACACTTCGGTGTTTCATTGTGGAGAGGCCAGGGAGAGGGGAAGTATGCCACATTTTCTTATACTGTTTAACATTACATAGCCAACTGTTTAATTTTTGAGGTGTTTAATGGTGTAGATTTCGATCCGAGGCAGCTGGCTGTTCTCCAGCAGGAGCGCTCTAGTTCTACTCAATGCTGAGCAGGGTGTGCAGGGAGAGAGGGTCATGGTCCTAGAGATGCCCACAGAAGCATCATGGTCTAGAGACATAGCTCCTGTCCCAGGGGCAGTGTTCCTTCTCTTTGTCCCCCATGGGAGACAAGTGCATGAAACATCCCGAGTTCAGCTAACGCCGGGCTCCTCTGCAATTCCTGTGTATCTGTCCCTCCACTATGACCAGTCTCAGAGATCTGGAAGAATATTTCATTCATCCTGACAAGGACAAAAGACACGGGCTACGTGACACCTGAACTTCTCGGCTCAGAAGCTAAATTTCTGGAGAAGGTACTCGGCCAGTGCAAGGGGTATGTATGTTGAGGGCACACCAGCCACAAGACAAAACAATTTTACTCAAGACAGTTCATGTATGCCAATCATATGAAAATTATTCTAGCAAAACAAGCATTGGTCTCCCATGGAGTGGAATTCAAAATTCTCATCTGAATTTTTGAGATAAAGCAGAAGACCTCCTTGAAGTTCTTCTTTGAGGAAAGCTCACTGCCTTGTTCTCTAAGGGCTGAGGAGGTGAGAGACTGAGGGCGCCTGTGGGCCAAGGCTGTTGGGAGTTGGGAGTCAGATGCTTTGACTCAGCCTTCCTTGCCAAGAGAGCTTCCTGTGTCCCTCTGGGAAGTCACTGTTGGATCTTGATGTCATCTTTTCCACCACCCCAGTCGGAATTAATTCCTCCTTCCTCCCCAAGTCCCGAAGCACTGTTGGAATGTTTATCGTAGTACTTACTACCATCTGCCTTGGAGCCGAGGTCTGTGCATTCTGACCACCCTCCATGATGAGTTTCCAGAAAGCAAGGTCTCAATCTTGTTCAACTTGGTGCTCCCATTCCCAACCCACAGAGCCTAGCACACTGGCAAACAGAACAGATCTCTGCTTGTTGAATTTCCATGAATGAACCAACGGAATGAATGAGTGGATACAGACGCCAAGGGTTTTAGGAACTTGGGAGAGGAGGGACCATTCTGTAGACCAGCATCTAGGGCAGAATTCTTTTGTAGCTACGGCTTTTCCCCCAACCTTTGACAAAAATCAATAGGATATAGATAGGAGTAGAGGATAGCTATTGAATGTAATTGTATGCAGCTCCTTGAGGGCATCACTGGGTTCTGTTTTCATTTCTATCTCCTTCAGGGGCCTAGAACCAAGCTTATCTCAATACTCTAGGAGCATTAGTAAATATTTATTAAATTGCATTGGATTAAAAGGACTTGATTTGAATTACGCTGCTTCTTAGTCCCGCAATGGCCTCCAGTCCCAGTCCTGGAGAGCTGTTAGCTAAGCAATCCAGGAATGAAAGGAGAGCATCCGATCTCCAGCTAGGGACACTGGAGGCTGGAGGGCGGCTCACAGAACCCAGCGCCAGCATCTGAGACCCACATCAGGCACAAGCACTGACAGGTTAGCAGAGACTAGCTGGTTCTCAGTTCTCTTTCTGAGCACACACTGGCTTACATTACTTCTTCTTACCTTGCTGTTAGGTCCAGGCCGTGTGATCGGGTTCTGGCCAACAAATGGACTGGAAGAAATGCCACTTCCAGGAGGGGCCCAGAAAAGTCTCCAGCACAGGCTCCTCTGTGCCCTGTCCCTTCCTGCGACCTGACCCCATGAGGATAGAGATGCCGGGGAAGCTGAGTAAGGAAAATGGCAGAGCCAAGCTGGAAGGAACCTGGGTCCCTGAATTATGACTTGTGGGGACACCGCCTGCCTCCTAAGAACACCCACTGTGAACTTAGAGAAACAAGAAATAAACCTCCCATGTCTCCAGTAGGGTTACCAAATAAAAAAGAAGGCCCCCAGTCTCATGTGAATTTCAGGTAAATGAGGAATAATTCTTAGTATATATATATCCCGAATATCGTACATATCACAGTTACATTAAGAAAATTATCTGAACTTCAAACTTAATATCTTTTTTTTTTTTTTCCCCCTGAATCTGGCAGCCCTAGTCTTCAGGTCTTTTGGAGCTTACAAATTATAGTAGCTAGCATTACCTTAATTAATACACCTTGTTTCATTCGTTAGACCGAGCAGGGCCACAGTGCCTGAGCTGGGATTCCAGCCTGGGAGAAGGGGCTCCCCAAGGTCAACCTCTAAGGCAGGTGCATCGAGAGACTGTAGCACCTTGTATGGATGGGGCCAAGGGGAAACCTAGGAAAGATCCTGACAGTTTACGGTTCATCCTTTTCCCCATGAACCTATTCTTTTTTTTTTTTTTTTTTTTTTAGATTTTATTTATTTATTTGAGAGAGAGAAAGGGATCCCAAGTAGGCAGAGAGGCAGGAAGAGAGAGGGGAAGCAGGCTCCCTGCTGAGCAGAGAGCCCGATGCGGGGCTCAATCCCAGGACTCTGAGATCATGACCCAAACTGAAGGCAGAGGCTTTAACCCACTGAGCCACCCAGGCGCCCCACCTATTCTTCTTTAACTACCTCTTCTGCTAAATGTACTGTGTGTGCTGTGGGAACGAGGGTGGCTGTGGGTTTTACTTCTGCACATGGTGAAAGTTCTTGTTGGTGGTGGAAAGCGGCATGACCGCGGGGCAAGGGCAGATAAGAAGGCATCATAATGTCCACCTACCCAGGAACGTGAGGAATAGAAATGGGGCTATAGAGACAACGGGAAGGCCAAGGAGTTTATCTTCAATGTTCTCCTCCATCCCGGAAATACCCAGGGCAGAATGAAGGCTGAAAGCGTGGGCTGTGATTTATTCTCCTGAGGCTGTGTTCAAATACCATCTCCCACCTCTCGGGTCCCAGCTGATCTTGGCTCAATGACTTAGATTCGTTGAGTTGCTGTGTCCTCACCTGTACACTGGGACGATAATGGTCCCCCCTGTCCCCCATCACTAGAGCGGCTAGGCAGATGCCCAAAGGATGCCTGGCCCAAAAAAGGGGAAGATCTGAAATCGTTCGCTATTCCTAGTGACGATGTCAGGTCATCTTTATTTCCATCCGCCCCATCCAAAATGCCTTCTGAGAAATATCTGGGGTAAAATGTGTGATAGATACACTTCGAATCACAGGCCAATCAGGGACCCGTGAGTGTAGACATACCCATATCTGTGCACCTCTGTCCATGGCCCTGTCTTCCTCCTAGTCTTGCCCTGTTTCCTGGCTTGGGGTGAGGCAAACAGGCAAATGGAGAGCAGGGTGGCGAGTGTAGGGGGTGGCGGTGCTAATTTTTCCCTGGTAGCATGGCGTGTTTATTAGTGTGTCCACATGGTGGGCGCAGCAGCCTGTTTCCCCTGAGTTAAATAGCAGTCATGGCCAACTGGCTCTCCGTGTACCATTACTCCAAGTGATTGAGCCAATTTCTCCCCCTGCCATGAGTTTAAGTTGTAAACCTCTCAGCCAGACAGGGAGGCAATGATGGGCTGCCGGTTGTGATTATTATTAACCTTTAGGATGACGCTTACAAGACCGGGGGTCTGCGGAGAAGCCCGGGGTGAGGCAGGCTGGCCACTGTGGACTCCCACCCACTACGCCACTGCCCAGCCCTGACTCGTGTGTTTGCTCTGGCCCTGCAAGAAGGCTCCGGCACCCCTGCCTGGGGTAAGGGAGCCCTCGTGCTGGGGAACATGTGGGAAGTGTTGGGTGCCCTCCACTCCGTCTAGCTGGAGATTGGAAGGGGCGTTATGTTTGGAAAACTGGAAGAGTTGTGGAAAGCTGGGTGTCTTGATACTCAGAAGTCGTTTGCCTACTATGATTTTTTTTTCTCTTTGCCAAGTACTTGTTAGGTAGATGCTAAGCTCTCCAGCTGCAAGTCGCAGGGACAGTGACCACCTCCTAGTTGCCAACTCGTTTGTGCGGATCATAATTATACGGGAGACCGCGCATCACAGAGGGCTGCAAGGCTCTGAGAAAGTTTTCTGTGAGCTCACTCTATCCCAGAGCCACAGCTTCCCCTGCTTTCTCTCTTCCACCCCATATTTCTTTCCTTGTCCTTAAAGAGACCTCTCTTGTGGGTTCATCCAAATAGGCGGAGAAGGCATTCCCTGAATATGGGCAGCTGGTTTTGCTTTGGTCAATACTTCGGTCTCTGCAAAGCCTCTGGGAAGAAAAGAGCCCCCACCCCACCTTGGGGTGTTTATATTGCTTCTTTGTTAAAAATCCACAATCCAAGGGTACCTGTAGTCGCAAAAGGAAGTCGGCCCTCAGAAGGTGAGTCTAATAAGCACGCGGGAATAAGGAAGTGTGGGGGGGGGGCAGGGCAGGGGGAGTTATGTTATTGCTCCCTTGTTTTCCAAAATAAAAGTGAGGAAAGAAGGGGGAAGGTGCTTGAACTAACAGGCACCCCCTACACACATACACATACAGAACTTGCTCGGGATCAAAGATAACAAAGTAATCAAAGAAGCCCAAATCTGACCTCCCCATTTCTTCTGATCATGTTACGCTCCCTCTCGCAGGCTTGTGGAGAGTCCCCTGCCAACAGGATGAGAAACTGTAGTTATATAGAATGAATATTGAGTTGATAAGCTTAAAATTTTCCGTCATGCCTTCCGATTTATTTTGGCCATGCCCTGCACAGATCCTGCTTGTGGGGCACTCCCACCGCGGACAGGTATTAGGGACTTACTCGGGTGCATTGGTCATTAGCTCTTCCAGATAACTCCATGAAGTGGGTACTGCTGTTATTCCCATTTCACAGCTGGAGAAACTGAGACAGAGAGATAAAGCAACCTTCCTTTGCCCATGCACTGAAGAAGAGGGGGGCACCTACGCCCTCACTCTCAAATCTAACCACCGGGCTGTCAGAAGTCGGGGTGGGAGTGTTTCTCAGGGATTGAACATTGAGACCCCCTCCCCAACTTGCTTGGGGGCAAGAGTTTAAGTCTGGAACAGGCTTCCCCAGTGGCCTAAGGTTCTTCACAATCCCCACAAACGCAGAGGAAAAAAGTAATTTTTCAGCTTAACTCATTGGGGAGGCAGTAGAGGAAAAGGTGGGGAAAGTTTTACCATGGGACATCCTTCGTAGTGACAGAACTTAAGGAAAGATATTCACGGTAATATTAACACATATTCATGTGGAGTCACACAGCAGGAACCATGAGAAGTGAGCCCAGGTCCTGGAAAGAAGGAAAGGTGCTGAACACGTTGGTTATAAGGAGATGGATAATGCATTCCAGTGTCTTCTTTCCACGCCCGTGGCCTCCAGCTTGATGGGAAGAATGGCAGTGGATTAATAATATCGAGGGGATAGGCTGGAAGAATTCCTGCATTCATTGCCGAACTAGGACCCCAGGCTCTCACGGCCACTTGCATATACGCGTTAGGCACCACGACAAAGCAAGGCAGTTAACTTTCTGGTAAGCATACTAGAGCTGAGACAAGCAAAAAGTGTTCCCTGCTTCAAAGTGCCGGTTAGACTCAAAACCTAAAGGGACTTTAAACATCATCTAGTCCGATCTCACCATTTTACAAGGCAGGAAGCAAAACAGAGAGGCAATACAGTATTCCCAAAGCCAGAGGCCACTCTGAGTCAGGACCTGGGACCAGAGCACTCCGGGACCATCTTGAGGGTATCACTGATGTATTTCAATTTCAGTCATTCCTGGAAATCCTGTGAAACCACCTGCAAAGCACATAGCGTGAATGTTTGCAAAGTCTTCAGTCTCGGCCTATCTTGCCCATAGGGGAAAGGTTTGATTTTCAAAACAAGCTCAAGGGGGCGATGAAGCTGGATAATAAAATTTGAGGTCAAAACTGGTGGGATTGGAGAACACAAGCCTGAGATTCTCCTGTGGCTCGTAAACTAGCAATAATAGCAATAGAGTTGTAACAAGTCTATCAGCTTTCCCCATGTGGCCAGTTGAAGCATATCATGGACATTTGGAGATGGGTTATATCTCTTGATGTATATGTGCATGGGTATACAGATATATTTACACGCATGTGTGCACACACATATGTATCTCCATTCTGACATATTGGCTTGAAATTGATCCTGGTACTTCATAGTCATGATTCCTACAGGCACAATCCCTGAATGTGTTCCTCTGGGGCTTAGTAAAATTGATAATCCTACGGAAAAGAAACCATGCACCCTGCCTTCTGGGCTTTGGAGTCAGACGAACGTGGGTGTCAAACTATTAAGCGATAAAAATTTGGCAGGTTTCTTAACTTGAGCCTTGAGGTCTCTGTAATCTCAAAGAAGTTGATGAACTTGGCCATGATCCCACAGTCTGTTAGGAGCAGAGCTGGCACAAACTTAGGTCTGTCAGATTCCCCAAGCTGTCCCTCTTCTGGGCACCCCCTGCTTGTACCCTCTGCTGACAGAAACAGAAGGCTGTCCCCTCTGAGGAAGGTGGTCGTCAGGACTGGATGATTGCCCATCCTTCTCTTTTCAAAGCCATCTCTTCTACTCAGAGGAACAAATATGTTAAGATCAAATAGGATTCTGGTGCTTATGTATGTCAGACTTAGGTTTTAAAACAAAGTTCTCTCCCACTCCCTCACCCATGTCTAAAATTAAAACGCCAAAAATATTACCAGGAAGAGAAATTTGGTGACAAGCAGAAAGACTATACATTGACTGCAGAATCTACTGCAAGACACGGATTTCTCTGGTTTCTGAAGGCTCCATTCTGTAGGAGCTCCCAGTCATCCGAGGGGATTTTCTTTCAAATAGTTTGACTGTGTGGAAGGTCTCTTGAAAGACTTAATATCCCATTTTTGCAGAAAGAGAATTTTCCTTCTATTGCATTGACTGTCTATTGAGTGCCTTCAATAACAAGAAAAAAAATGAAGTGATCACGGAGGGTGGTAGTTTCATTTCTCCCTCTGCATCTCCTTAGAATATTCTGGAATATTTGCTTCTTGTTGTTAGGTAGATTGGAGAGTGCATGGTGAGATTCTAAGAACACTGGAACTTCAGTTAGAAGACTTGGATCCAGGGGTGCCTGGGTGACTCAGTGGGTTAAACCTCTGCCTTTCAGCTCAGGTCATGATCTCAGGGTCCTGGGATCAAGCCCCGCATTGGGCTCTCGGCTCAGCAGAGATCCTGCTTCCCCCTCTCTGCCTGTCTCTCTGCCTACTTGTGATCTCTCTGTCAAATAAATAAATAAAAATTCTTAAAAAAAAACAAAACAAAAAAAAAAAGACTACTTGGATCCAAGGCCACCTCTGCCAAACACTTCCTGTGCAATCGTGGGTGAGTCATTTAACCTTTCTGTGCTTCAACGTTCTCCTCTGTAAAAGTGGAAATATTATATGGGAAATGTCTCCAACCGTCTTAAAGAGTTTGCCCTGTTCTTTGAGAAGAGCCCTAAGAGCGCTCCTTAATTTACTGTGACCTTGAGCAAGCTACTTCCCCTCCTTGGAGCCTCAGGTGCCTTGTGGTTACCATGAACATATTATACTTGTTTTCTTGCCAAGGCAACTCTAGTTATGAAATTCTGTAGTACTCTGTAAGCTCTATCAGATACACTGAAATTCCGTGCTAGCACCTTCTGATTGAGGGAAGGTATAATGTGGGAAGAGATCCCTGTTTATCATAGCTTGGATTCCCAGGACTAGGAAAGCCAGGTGTTGGGGAGCTTCCTACCTCCAAGCGGTGGCAGGCAAAGTGGGGGAAGGGCAACCCGGGCTTCGGCCTGGGCAGGAAATGGTAAGGTGCTTCTGTCGGTGATGGCTCTCAGTGGTTCTAGAAAGGAAAGGAAATATCAGTGGTGAAGCCATGGCTAGGTCATAGAGGAAGGAGTGGGGGCTGGGGGCAGGGCAGCTGTAGTTACAGGAGTGTTTAGCTGTGACCCAAATAAGGTGTCCTTGGTACAGAGAGGGGGATGGAGAATTAGATGCAGATACAAATACAGATATGCTACTTCAAATCAGGGCCAGAGACATATTTGTCCCTTCTTTGTTTAGAAATCATGACCAAACTCTGCACATCCCACTCAAAGCAGATACCATAAAGTTTGCTACTTCCCACCTCAGGACCCTTGCACTTGATATCTACCCCCTCCCCCACCCCAAGCCAATCTTTCCTCCTATCACACCAGGCACTTGTTTCCATGTTAAGATCTTAAGTCAAATAGCACTTCCCTAGAGAAATCCTCCCTACAACTGCCTTATCTAGAGCTGCTTCCTACCCCCTCAGGCCCTCTGCCCTGCTTTATTGTTTTCAAAGCACTTGTTACTAGGGGAAATTGTTTCCTTTGTTTCTGTGACTGCTCGTTTATTTCCTGGCTCCCCTCCCTGGAGCCTCCGCTGAGCTCCCCTTAGTTAATGGAAGCTTCCTGAGGGTAGAGAGGGCTGGACACCTTCCTGCAGATTGTTGTATCGAAAGCACCAGAGGACAGACAATGTTTGCTCCCCTCCTATAGGCGTCTAAAAAATATTTGTTCAAAGAGTTGAAAGAACAAAGCAAGAAATACGCTGCCTTTTCCCACCTTCTCTCTCCAAGAAGACTTTTTAAACAAGCAGGGCAGCATGTCCCTGAGGATGAGGGCTTTAGGCCCAAATCGTGAACAACCAAGGAGAGGAGAGGAGTCTGTCCTTCCACAGGCTCTTGCTTCCGAACGTCCCCCCCTTCCTGAGATGGCGAAGAGCGTGTCAGCCACGAGTGACAAGGCCTGGAATTACACAGCCCTGTACCCAGTCCCTGTGCGTTGTTCCTCCATCTTATGAATGAGGAAACCAGCTCGACTGAGATCCTCCAGTGTAGAGTCGGGACTTGGCCCACTTGCCTTGGCATGTGAACGTAAGAACGAGCCCACCTTTGCTGCCTTTCCTGTGATATATCCCGAGGGCTCCCACCAGCGGCCAGTGAGACCGTGCCCAGGGTGAGGCGGGCACCGAGCTGAAGGAGGCCTCACCTCCCCCCCGGGGGGGTTGCATGATTCTAATAATGATGCCCGGGAAATCTGGCACCCTAGTCACCTTGGTTGCCCAACGTAGTCCTGGTCCAGCTCAATGGAGCTTTCTGCAAGTTTTCTGGTTTTTTTCTATTGTGTTGTAAGATCCTTCCTTGTCTAGAAGTACCATCAAAACAACCACAGGGTAGACTTACCTTTGGGAGGATTTAGCTCACTGTGCTTGTTCCTTCATTTCTTCCTTTCCCTTCTTGGCAACCTCTCCTTCAAAAGGCAACTGAAATAATTTTTCCAAAGGACAGATCTGTCAGTCTTCTAACTGAAAACCCTTCAGTGGCTCTTCTCATGGTATACATTTTAAAAAAGGGGCTGGGGTGCTGAACTCCTTGGCCTGGACTTTAAGAGCGTTACAGATCGGTACCATTCTGCCACATGAAACTTGTCCTGCTCCCACAGCTTTGGACAGGCTCTGCCTTCTGACCAATGCAGACTTGCCTATCCGTCCAGGCCAGAATCATGTACCCTTCAGAGTCTAACACCAGGGTTGCCCATGCTCAGGACCACTTTGTTGAAACAAAGCTGCTCCGAACTAGCTCTTCACCACCCCAGAAGGGCAGCCAGGTCCATGCTAGCCGGTCCATGCTAGGCAGAGGGTTGGGACCTAAGAAGCCAGCTAGCTAGGGCCTCCCCAACTTCTCTCACTAACGGGGTCTATGGGGGAAACCGTCTACCTTCAGTACTTAATGGTAACTTCACAGCCCTCACGAGTGTGACTCCAGCCTTTGAACGAACTTGTTTCTATTTTCCTGTCACAGTGTGGCTCCAAGTTGCTGATAATGAAATGGAATCAGGTTCCCAAGTATCTTGGGACCACCCCCCACCCCCACCCCAGGGCCTACTTGTAGACATCAGGCTTCCCAAGCCACCAGGGTCACAGACTGTCGGGTAACTGGTCTGTAGCCTGAAAAATGCAGTACTCCAGAGCCCAGCCTTCTGCCTGGATCTCTGCTTTGCCGCTTTTTCTCTAAGCTCTCACCTTCCTCCTCTGTGTCTAACTTTTCCGTCTTTGCATGATCTTGAGAATCAAACCAAAGTCAGGCTGACATTTTGGCCCAGTCTCCCCAAGGAGCTCAGATCTGAAGTCTTTATTCCTGGAAAGAAAGCTAATGCGTGTGTGTATGTGTTGGTGTGGGGGAGGCTTAGAGAAGACAGAACAGGTATGGATGCTGTGGTGACAACTACAGGAATAATAAACACAATCATATCTATATTTGCTGAGCACCAGAACATAATGGTGCTGAGTCTCTTTTCATCCTTTCTATTGTCTCTTCTGGGCATGACTGCTGCATATCTATTTTAAATACGGTTCCTTATGGGGCACCTGGGTGGCTCAGTGGGTTAAAGCCTCTGCCTTCAGCTCAGCTCATGATCCTGGGATCCTGGGATTGCATCCCACATCAGGCTCTCTGCTGAGCGGAGAGCCTGCTTCCTCCTCCCTCTCTGCCTGCCTCTCTGCCTACTTGTGATCTCCGTCTGTCAAATAAATAAACTCTTTAAATATGGTTCTTTAAAAAAAAAAAAAAGATTTATTTGAGAGAGAGTGGGGGGAAGGGGCAGAAGGAGAGAATCTCGGGCAGACTCCCCGCTGAGCGTGGAACCCAATGAGAGGCTCCATCTCAGGGCCCATGACTCTGAGCCCTGAGCAGAAACCGGAGGCTCGCAAAGAAGACATCCAGATGGCCAACTTACACATGAAAAAGTGCTCCATATCACTCGGCATCAGGGAAATACAAATCAAAACCACAATGAGGTATCACCTCACACCAGTCAGAATGGCTAAAATCAATAAGTCAGGAAATGACAGATGCTGGCGAGGATGCAGAGAAAGGGGGACCCTCCTACACTGTTGGTGGGAATGCAAGCTGGTGCAGCCACTCTGGAAAACAGCATGGAGGTTCCTCAAAATGTTGAAAATAGAACTGCCCTATGACCCAGCAATTGCACTACTGGGTATTTACCCTAAAGATACAAACGTAGTGATCCAAAGGGGCACGTGCACCCGAAGGTTTATAGCAGCAATGTCCACAATAGCCAAACTATGGAAAGAACCTAGATGTCCATCAACAGATGAATGGATCAAGAAGATGTGGTATATATACACAATGGAATACTATGCAGCCATCAAAAGAAATGAAATCTTGCCATTTGCGATGACGTAGATGGAACTAGAACGTATCATGCTTAGCGAAATAAGTCAAGCGGAGAAAGACAACTATCATATGATCTCCCTGATATGAGGAAGTGGTGATGCAACATGGAGGCTTAAGTGGGTAGAAGAAGAATCAATGAAACAAGATGGAATTGGGAGGGAGACAAACCATAAGTGACTCTTAATCTCACAAAACAAACTGAGGGTTGCTGGGGGGAGGGGGGTTGGGAGAAGGGGGTGGGATTATGGACATTGGGGAGGGTATGTGCTTTGGTGAGTGCTGTGAAGTGTGTAAACCTGGTGATTCACAGACCTATACCCCTGGGGATAAAAATATATGTTTATAAAAAATAAAAAATTAAAAAAAAAAAAGAAAAGAAAAAGAAACCGGAGGCTGACATTCAAGGCTCTGAACCACCCGGCTGCTCCAAAGCAGTTCTTATTATTCCCGTTTCCAAATGTGAATATTGAGGCTCAGAGAGTTAAAAAAGTGCGCTAAGGTCAAAGAGCCAGTAAGGACAGCTGGTGTTCAGGTTGGTCTTGCAGATTTTTTTTCTAAGATTTTATTTATTTGACACAGAGAGAGAGAGAGCACAGCAAGGGGCGAAGAAGAGGCAAGCTTGCTGAGCAGAGAGTCCGATGCATGCTGGATCCCAGGACCCTGGGATCATGACCTGAGCCAAAGGCAGAGCTTAGTGACTGAGCCACCCAGGCACCTCTGGTGTGTAAGTAAGTAAGACTGAAGTTCTTACTATTTGGGAGACCCTGAAGAAGTCACTTTACCTCTCTGGGTCTCAGTTAAATTGCACCTGTGACAGAGAAGTAAGGAGACATGCTCCCACCTACTTTATGAGATAATTACCAGGGTTGCATGGGATAGAGAATGTGCCATGCTATGTAAGTACTAGTCATTACCCTCATAGAATCTGAAACCCCATGAGATCTGGGACAGAAGAGAGTTAACACAAGATACTGGGGATTATTTATATGCTCCATGTTCTGATGTGAACCTGTATCTTGTATTCTGAGAGATCCCGGTCCTTTACAATCCCGGCTCTTTGACTAGACTGTGGGACTTGATGCTTTTCAAAAGATACTTTTATTTGAGGCTTCTGACTACTTGGGAATTGGGGAGGACAAATATATTATCTCCATTCTGCAGGCAGGAAAACTGAAATGAGAGGTGGCTGTCAGGAGATCACACAGAGCAGATCTCCGGACATCTGGTCCTCTTTGCCGTCTTTCAGGATTCTCCTGGGCTGGCGACAGAGATGATAGGTGGGTAGCAAGGAGAAGGCGCTGGTGGTTGGGTTCGGGTGGGGGGAGGTGCGGATAGTGGCCCAGTAAGGGTTAGGGTAAGGGTCAGCCACCTCCAGTTTACCAGAAGGTGCATAGGTCCTCATTAAACAGCATTTGCATAAAACTCCAAGATGTGAGCCGTGGTTAACTCTTCATCCTATTGGTGTTTTGTTGCCATTTAAATCTCTTTAAACATTTATGTTTTGTCACTTCCTTTCTGTGTTTGAGAGCCCAGGTTGTTTTCAGGGCCGCAGTTTCCAGGACCTTTGCTGGCCCTGGGAGCTTGGCCTCCAAAGCTTCCACGCACAACAGCCCCTGGGCAGGGTACAGAAAACTCCACTCTTCAGTCTTTGAGGTTGGGCTTTGGGGCTTTGGCCCAAAGGATTTGGTCAAATCCTGTCTCTGCCACGTCCTTATGAGCTGTGTCTGGGGCAAATTGTTTAAGCCTCGTGTCATTTGTAAGACAGAGAGAGTAATGCACACGTATGGCAACATTTCAACATTGGTAGAAGATTTACTGTAAAGTATAAGGTGCCCAGTCTGTGTCTGCAATGTAGTAAGTGCTTGGTCATTGTAGCTATTTAAAAAAAAAAAAAAAAGATTTTATTTATTTGACAGAGAGAGAGCACAAGCAAGGAGAACGGCAGGCAGAAGGGGTGGGAGAAGCAGGCCCCCACTGAGCAGGGAGAGCCCAATACGGGGCTCGATTCCGGGACCCTGGGATCACGACCTGAGTCGATGCCTAACCCACTGAGCCACCCAGGCGCCCACAGCTATTTTTACTATAGTTTTTTTTTCCCCCCTAACCTAGTTGGACTCAAGGAGATGACTCCCTGCAGGATGGCCTTTCGGACAGTGTCTTTGTGAGAAGGGAAAGTGGGCTGTAATCATGCACCTTGAGGGGTTATGACGAGGCTTTTGATGGAAAGAAATCCAAGCCGTGGGCAGGAGGGGACAGGACTGCTGGTTACACGCCAGGCCTTCAGACCCTTTTCTCCTCCAACTACCCTGAGTCCCTCCATTCCACGATGGGCCAGGCTGAAACCCAGAACCACATCCACAAGGGCCCCACATTCAGCCCCTAAGTGTAATTTCAGGGTCCCTTACAACTGTCCCCTACCGGGATGGAGGCCTGCCACGTTTGGCCTTCCGCAGATGCTGGCATTGCTAAGGGATGTTTGTCCTGCCGCAGATGCTGGCATTGCTAAGGGAAGCCGAGGAAAGGGGCAGCAGAACAGGAGGAGAAAAGAAAGAAACCCCCGACCACTCCCTGCTGGGGGCAAAGAGAGCACCCACAGCACTCCTGCCTGCCCCAGGAAAGCCTGCAGCCTGGGTTGGGGGTGGGGAGGGGAAGCCTCAGAAACCACCCTGGCCTGTCTCCCATAAGCCCAGGCTGCGTAAAGAGCCCAGACCCAAGTTGTAGGGTAGAGGCAAGAGGATGGCTCATCCTCCAACCCCTCAACTCTCCTCCCTCCCATGATTTCAGAACCACCTGAGCCAATTGGTAGAAAATGCCTATTCCTGATCTCCACCCTAAAACCCACCCAAGCACAACTCTAGGAGTATGAGGCTCAGCAACCTGTATTTTAAACAGAATCTCCCCTGGTGTTTGAAGGGTAAGAACAGAAGGGTCTTTCGGGCTGAACAGAAAAGATAGATCTAGAAAAAAACTCTCTCTGTGGGTTGATTTTAAGTGTCACACAAGTTAGATTCAGGACAAGATTGGCAACAAATATTTTGGTTTGACCAAAGTGTACTGTATGCCTAGGATGTGCTTGGAACTTACTCAGCCACCAAGCTGCCTGGACGGTTAGAGGGAAGGGGACCTGGTAGAGAGCAGCCAAGACTCCCCGTTGCGGGCAAGGCCACCGGCACGCATGTGCAATGCTCCAGCGAGGGGTCCAGGAGCGGGAACCTGGGGTCTGAAAGGAGGGACCAGGTGTCTCCCCGTATTTCATTTCAGATCACATATTGTCCATAGAAAGATGGACTCCCCTTGCTTTAATCTCTCTGAAACCAAAACATAGAGAAGCCGCCTCTCTCTCTCTTTGGCATTATCGTTCCTGGAGAGGATGAGAGGAGGTTGAGCACTGGTTCACTTCTATTTGCTCATCTGAAATTTGGGCTCCGGGCAGCCCTGCGTGTCTCATCTTAGCCAAAGTAAAGGAACTTTCTGCTTTACTCTTCTCCAGCAAAAACAGCAGTGAGTCAAAATAAACAGCCCTTGGAATGCAAACGCTGGCTCCTCCTACGAAAGGCAAAATACTTCTCTGTGCGGCTGGGGGCCCTCCGTGTGCGGGGCACGGCCGCGTGTGCACCTCCAGCGCGCGCCCACCTGCTTGTGCACAGGGCGGGGCGGGGCCCGGCTGGGACCATCCCGGAGCAGAGAGGCGCTCGCTGCGGGGAGCCTTGCATGGGGAGGTTTTAACCAGGGATAGTTTTTAAAAGTCTGAGTAAGTGAAGTTCACTTTGTGTGCCTTGCTCCCCGAGCGGGCGGCCTCCGCCCCCTCGCGGTGTGGGTTCTCCGCCCACCACCGAGTCAGCCCCTGACCTCCAGCCACCCGCCCGAGCCCGCTGCGCACCCCTAGGCCCGGCGCAGCTCTGGTCGGGCCGCCTGTGGCCACTTCCGCCAAGCCCTGCTGACCTCTAGTGGTCACAAGGTAGAAGTGAACAGGCCCCGGGCCAAAGTGCAGGAAGCAAGGTCTGCTCACACCTGCGCGCTTCTCACCCCCCGCCTGCACATCAGAATCACTTGGAGCTTTAGAAACAGCCCTGTCCAGACCCCACTGCAGGCCAGTCTAGGCAGAATGTCAGATGCTGGGATCTTGGCGTCGGTGGGGTTGGTTGTTTTTTTGTTTGTTTGTTTGTTTTTTGTAATTTTGTGCAGCCAGGAGTGAGCCCCGGGGGTCTCAAAAGCAGGCATTTGCCCACCCCTAACGTGGCTGTGGGGAGTAGGTGGCTATGCTCTGTGTCTGAATATGGCTGAGATGCCTGTCCTCCTATGTGCCCGAGTGCGTGTCTGAGCAGCACTGTCTGTGGGTGGGTCCCCTCTGGTGTGGCCGTACCGGGGTCCTGTCCCCGACTGGGAGACTGAGCTGGGGTGGGGTTCACACGCCCTTGCACAGACTCAAGGAGCAAAGGGCCCCCTCGGTATCTCCTGTCCTTCTAAGTCCCAGGAGCTAGTTTACGGCCTCTTCCCTTCGCCCCACAGGTCCCAGGAAGCTCTTCCTGCTACCCCACATCAGTTCCTCTTAAGAAGAGTCTAGATTTTTGAAAAGTTTTTGTTCACTCGTTTAAGTAATCTCTACACCTAGTGTGGTGCTCGAACTCGGGACCCCAAGATCAAGAGTCAAGTGCTCTTCCAATGGAGCCAGCCAGGCACCTGGATTGGAGTCTAAGCTGAAAAAAAGCCCAGCTTGGCCATGAGCTCTGGTAGCAGGTAGGATTGGTAAAGGGGCCTGGGGCTGCAGTACCCAAGGCTCCTGGGAGGGGCTGGGCCATTTTCTTGAGGCTCAGCACTCCATCAGGCATCCACAAAGTAGGCTGGAAGGGAGAAGAGCCTGCGCCAGCACAATTAAATTAATTTCCAGCAGCTGTGTGGGATTAAAATTACCCACTTCTCCCTGGTCTCTGTCTAACATTCCTGAAAACAATCTCCTGATCCTTTTCCTTCTACTTGTATCTTTCCTTGTGGTCATAGTTTTTGGTAGATTTACTCCTGATCGCTCTGCCTTTCCTTGGCATCAGCTTGGCTGGAGGGCCTCGCCCTGGTGAGACACCCCCCACCCACATCAGAGCAGCCTGACCCTCCGCTTTCCAGACTTGCCGAGGGAGCTGGGCAGGACCAAATCCAGGGAGCAGCATGACCTCAGCAGTGGGCTTCCCAGCCCTCACAGGGTTCCCCGGCCACCCGGAGCCTTGCGCTCCACAGGCGGGTCCTTTCAGGGAGCAGAGGAAAGGCACCTCATGAGGTTAGAGCGAGTGCCACCCTTAGGGCCAAGGATGCTGTGCTTCCAGCAGCTGGCTCGGCTCTCTCTGAGCCTTTGTCTTCCCTCTGTAAAATGGGGACGAGATTATCTATCACACAGGTGGTTGTAGAGATTAAATGAGATAGAAAAAAATAGACACACAACATAGAGATGATGGCTAGAGCCTGCCCTGTGGTAGACGATACTATCATTATAGTGGGATGGATATATATATATATATATATATATATATATATATAGTGGGCTATAGTGATAGCTAGCATTTTCTCAGTGCACATTACAGGAGGAGGTCTCAAGCTTCTCACACGTACTATTTCCCTGTCACGTCAGTGCTCTGAGGTGAATCTTTTTATCATCCCCATTTACAAATGGGAATATGAAGTGGACAGGTATCAGAAAACATGTCCAAAGACACCTGGAAAGATCAGATGCCATGTCCTCGGAGAAGGTATCCCTGGGCTGTGGCCGTCCTTAGGCATAGCATTTGCTTGTACCTGTGAGGCAGGCGTGTACACACACACACACACACACACACACGTCTTTGCTCATTGTCACTGCATGAACCCAGGCCCGGCGTGCTTTCTCTGGAAGGGTTTCCCCAGAAAGGCCACCCCTTAGAGAAGCCAAAAAAGAACAAACTAGCCACTGGAACTTAGCAAGAGAAAACTAGCAAGAAAGGAAGCTAGTTGCCTTTGGGCAAAGGGAGAGATTCCCAGGGAGCCAGCTGGCCCCACAGGGCAGGGAGTCACCCACACCTCAAACTGTGATGAGGCTTGTAGGAGAGGGAACAGGCTTCCTCTGACCTCTCCCAAATTAGCCCCTTTCTTTCTGGGGGTCCCTGGGTGCTACAGCCAGCTCATCCCAAAGCCTCACCTGCCAACAATGTCGGGGCCCTGCACCTGCCTTTCCAGACTGTGTGGTCGTGTCACCACCTTCTGTATCATCTCTAAGGTCTCATCTGGCCTGACAGTCTCAGTGTGGTCTCCGTCAGCTGGGGACTGCCACAGTGGGTGTGTGTGGGGGACATTTTCCTGGTGGGCTCTGGGTGACACGCATCCTCACAGCAGAGGAAACATGTGAGGGAGGTCACTGCTTATGCCGGCATTGCTGCCGTGCCCATGGCTTGAGTTCAGGGTCAGAATCAGGGTGTGGGGCTAGTGCAGTGTGGTTGTGAAGTTAGGAGCGGTCCACCCTCCCAAATGCCTCAAAGGGATATAAGGAAACACCAGAACAAAGAAAAGAGAGAGCCCAGAAGAACCGCTCCAGGCATAGCTGTCCCCCGCCATGTGGCACCTGCCCGGTGCCAGCTACTGTCCAAGGAGCTTAGAGACACAAACTCATTTAGGCCTTGGGACAACCCTGCAGGGGTGGGTATGATCATCCCCTTCTTACAGATGAAGACAGAGCCATGACAAGGTCACACAGCTGGTAGCTGGCAAGACTAGAATTTGAAACTAGGAGGTCTAGCTCTAGTGTTCATTATGTCGCTTCCCCAAGAGTGTCCCCCATCCAGGCCCAGGGTCATTCGGGAGAGGATAGATCACCAAGTCCTTTCTGGAACCTGCACTGGAACCCCGCCCCGGCAGACCCTCCCGTTCAGAGGAAAGCCATAGCCAGGCAGTGAGGGGAGCCCTCGCAGCTGGAGGCTCTGCCTTTGGTACCCTGAGGATTGGGAGAGAAACTGTCCTCTCTCTCTTATTTGCCTGCAGCCCCTGGGCATTTGCACTTGTACAGCTAGGGGATAAGGAGCAGGAAAGTGCTTTGTCCAACTGGTCCTCTGAGATGCTTCTCTCCCCTCCTCCTGAGGATCCACTTCCTGCTCCTGCAAAGCCCCCCATGCCTGCGCTCCATAGTGGGAGGACCTGCAAAGCCCAGGGCGGCAGAGTGTCTGCTCACCACCAGGAGTCACCAGCACGAGCCTGGCTTGCCAACGTCTGCAAAGAGCACTAGCGGAGGACAGAAGCAGGACAGGAAGCCCGGGGCGGGATCCTCCGAGGAAAGGAGGAGGTCGCGCTCAGGTGGCAGGGCTGGGAAGGACCCAGGGCCCAGGGGACCGTGCAGCCGCGTCCCACCAGCAGCTTGCCCTGGGCCTTGCACGGCACTGGCTGGCGGGGCCTCACATCACAGAAGTAGACGGGAAGGGGAAAGAAGAATATGAGAACAGCCCAAAACAGAGTGGAGAGGAGATGAGTGAAAGTCTTAGCTGATGCAAATATTGACATAACCATTATGAGAGTAAATAAAACTCCCATTTATGTTATGCAAGTGCTATATTCTTTGAATACTTCTGTCTTGAGGAATTTTTTATTTCTCCATAGAAGAAAAATGTTTTCATATTCTCTCCCGCCGCTCAGACCCAGAACCCAGCAAGGCCTTGTGCCCCCGAGAGCCATAATATTATTTGTTAACATTTTTATGATGCCAAATGGTCTGTAGGAGAACGGGCGCCATTCTTTAGCTGGGAAACCATATGGCCCGACGAGTAATAAATAAGGTATTGTGATAGTTAATGAACCTAATTGCCAGCAAAGGCTTTAATACAGAGACTGTGCTGCTGAGAATTTAGCACCACATTAGGGATGCTGCGGAGCTCCCCTGACTTCTGAGGCTTAATTTAAGTTCTATATTGCAAACTCCAGAAAATAATTCCAAACCCTCCTGCTGGAAAAGCAACCTGCTGGTAGACTGTGATTATACCGAATTACTAAAATCGCAATCAATTTTATACACACAGTTAACCCTTGCCAGGAAGGACTCTCGGAGAGGAGAGGGAGGAAGACTGCAGCCCACCCTACCTGTGGCTCCGGACTGTGAGGGGCGATGGGAGGCAGGAAAGGGGTGGGGCCCAGGAAGGACCCAGAGCCCCAGGTCTTGCTCTGCAAAGACAGGAAGTTGGGGAAGAAGAACCCCAGCATGAGTACAGCCCCCTGGACTTCCCCGGGCTGCAGGGCCCTCTTCCCTGTGGGACAAGGAGACAGAGGGGCTTGGGGGGAGGGGTCTGTGCTCACCCACCACCCCCAACAGCAGGCATCCCTGGCAGGCAAAGAAACTGAGCCATCGCTGCCGTTAGTCCATAAGTCAAGGTTATTAACTAGAGAAGATCAGATCCTGGCAGTCAAATACCCTTGTGCTGTGTAAAGTGGAAATGCCAAACAGCTGCCGCTGAGCCATCAGCGGTGTCTGGAAGTTTCCCTGGGCGAGAGAGGCACACCGCCAAGGGGGAGAGGAGCTGCGGGAAAGCGTTTCTTCCCACCTCTGTTTGGAGCTTGCAGCGGCTTCACTCACCCTCTAGTCCAGACCAAGATGGAGGAGCCCGGTAGCCATGGGAAGAGCCTCTCAGGAGGAGGGAATGCTCTGGGCGTGTGGGGGTGGAGAGGGGGCAGTCCTCTCTGCGCAGACACAGCCCCCAGAGCACCTCTCATCCCATGGCAATGTCCGGGCTGTGGCTGGTCCTTTCTAGGAGAGCACTCTGAAGGAGGTGGGAAACCCCATGTGTTGCTCCCTGGGCTCACCACCCTGCATTCAGAGAGGGGTGAGTA
Source organism: Mustela nigripes (assembly GCF_022355385.1). NCBI lineage: Eukaryota > Metazoa > Chordata > Mammalia > Carnivora > Mustelidae > Mustela > Mustela nigripes. Next base: position 94,891,306 of record NC_081557.1, read on the forward strand.
GGGCAGATTGAGAAGTGGGGGTGAGTGTTGGAAATAAGGAATCTTCCCGTAAGTCAAGAAGACAAGGGGAGAAGCTCAGGCCTGAGAAACCAGCAAAGTCAAAAACATGCGGCAGAGCAGAGACCAGGCAGGGGGAAGAGGAAGGTATAGAGGAAGGCTCAGACCCAAGATGTGAGATCCTGCAAGGGGGGACCATGTGTGGCCTTGTGGCTCCATTCTGGAGAACTCAGGACAAAGCCCATTGCCCATGGTGCACTAGGGCCCCTCCAGCCACCTCTGGGGTTCTGGGTAGGTCCTGAAATCCCAGATGCAGGGTTTAGAGGGGAGGCCTCATGAGGCCAGGCATTGGGAAGTCCTGCACGTGTTGCAGGGTCTGAGGCCTCAAGGAGGGATGGAGGATGAGACATTGCTGTAGGCGTGAAGCTTCTCGAAGGCAGGAAACCCGTCTGGTCCAAGCAGCCAGGCTGCACAAACACGTGAACTCAAATAAGATGGATATCAGAAAAGTAAACTCCTAGATGATCAGGAGAGGAAGCACATCGGCCCCTGGGTCAGTCCAAGCCACCAGTCAGTTGGTGCGGGTGATGGTTCCCCCAGCTGGGGCACAAGACCACTGCTGGGGGCGGGGGCACAGGGCCCATCTCACGCTCAGCCCCATTCTTGCCACAGGACCGTCGTCCCTGCCGCCTCGCGTTTGTGTCCAGGCAGCGGTGGTCATGCGCGGCTGGGGTCCTGTGTTGGATGCCATCAGTTGCCTTGTGTCTGTAAGTCCAAAGGTTCATCCAGCTCTGGGAGAGGAGGAAGGACCACCGGACCCCCCAGGCCCTCTCTAATGCTGATGGAACTTCAGGATCAACTAGGGAGCTTTTAAAAACCACAGAGACTCTGATCCAACAGATCCAAGGCACGCCCCGTCCCTGTAGTTTGTTTAAAGTTGCACAAGTGATCCTGATGGGGAACCAGATGGAGAACTAGTTCCCTGGGGAGTTGCACCCCCTGGTCTGGCCCTGACTTTACCCTCCCCACTCAGCTCCCAGCTGTGGAAGGGGACACACCTACTCTTCCCCCTGGGAAGCAGTTGAGAGAACACTGAGACTCATGATTGTGTTACAAGCAAGATAAAGAGGCAAAAGGAAGGCATTTTTAACTTCAGGTGGTTAACTCCTGGTTAACTCCACGGCCTAGGCAAGGTCACTGAATTTCCACTTCTGGCAGCCTTTCCAAATTAGGCAGATATACATCCGGAGGCAGAAGGTTGAGCCAAATGGCCTTTAGGTCTTTGGGTTTTATAGCTTTATAAGTATTTCTGTATTTTATAGATGAGGAAACCAGAGACCAGAAGCATCTGTGAGTTTCAGATGGGCATACATTAGGAATGATCAGAGCCCAGGTTCTTGATTCTAAGTATGTGCTTTTTGTTGTTGTTATTGTTGTTGTTGTCAAGATTTATTTATTTGAGGGTGGGGCAGCGTGTGCAGCCATGAGGGCGTGAGGGAGGGACAGAAGGAAAGAGCTTTTTTTTTTTTTTTTTTTTTTTTAAGATTTTATTTATTTGACAGACAGAGATTACAAGTAGGCAGAGAGGCAGGCAGAGAGAGGAGGAAGCAGGTGCCCTGCTGAGCAGAGAGCCCGATGCGGGGCTCGATCCCAGGACCCTGGGATCATGCCCTAAGCCGAAGGCAGAAGCTTTAACCCACTGAGCCACCCAGGCGCCCTGGGAAAGAGAATTTCAAGCAGACCTCTCCTCCCCTCCACACTGAGCACAGAGCCAGTCATGGGGGCTTGTCTCAGGACCCCAAGATCATTACCTGAGCTGAAATCAAGAGTCAGATGCTTCGCAGACCGAGCCACCCAGGCGCCCCTAAGTATGTGCTCTTTCTAGAACAGTCCGCTTTTCTTCCTTCCAGTTATGCAATCTAGACACTGGGAAGATAGAAGCAAAAGACAACCCAGACTCCTGTTCATTCATTAGATATGAGAGGGATGGGGTGACCCCTGAGGAGGTTGGAGAACATGAGATGCTGTAAGAGGTGGTCATCTACATAGGTGCTTGGAAGGACTATAGAACCCTGTATCACGTATGCAAGTTAACCTGAGCATGAGGGTCACGGAATGAAGGACCTAATCAGAGCATGTTTCCTGGAGGGCGTGTGAACCGGGAAGTACTAACTATCTCTTGTGAGGATCCCCCAGCTCTGTGCTGAAGGCTTTGGGAGAATCAAGGAAGGGGATGGACATTGTTCCTGCCTGCACGGAGCTTCCGGTCAAGTGGGAGGACCCGTGTGCCCATGGAAGGCCTGGGGATACCCAAGCAAGCGGGCCCTGGGGGCCTGGGGGCTGAGCGTGTGGCCTCAAGGATGCCAGCCCTCCCTTCCCGCCAGAAGGTGCTGGGAGCCCATGGCCGGCCCAGGGCCTGGTCAGATCCAGCAAGCACGGAGACGAAGAGCGCCAGCAGGTGTGGACTTAATACTGTACACGAGTACACTTTACCATCACGGAGAAGCCTTCCTACTCAAAGGAGACCATGGAATATTTTATAGTGATGCAGATCAAGTGGAAAGAAGGAGAATAAATAAAAGGGAAGATAATTATTTGACTGAGTTCTCTTAGGATATGCTGCAGCAGGGAATACTTGCAGAGAATACAGACGGCTGGAGAGACACAGGCATTCAAGCGGCAGCCTCAACTGTCAGCCGTTGGAAGCAAGACCGGGGCGTGTGGGGGGCCAGGAGCGCAGGAGGGGCTGGGTGCCTGGCCTGCCAGGAGCCCCAGCCCGCACCCCCTCTTGCTCCAGCGGCCCCGATCGCCAGCCGCGGCACCACCGTGCAGAAGGGAGCTGCCGCCTAATAAATGTCTTGGGAAACTTACAGCCCCTCCGCCACAGGAAAAAGATGGCGCCGTTTATCTCCGCGCCATCTGCCCAGGCTCATTTGTGGCTCCCGAGGCAGCCCGCACGCGCCCAGCCAGTTTGCAAGTCTCCGGCACTTGGAGGGTTTTCTGCACAAGGAGGCTGTGGGACTCGGGGTGCTGATTCCCTTTCTGGCTTAGGGGGTTCAGCAGGAGAGGCTGGGAGATGCTCCCCAGCTCGGCCCACTGGTGCCTGAGCTGCTCCTTCCCCCCCACAGGGACCCCTGGAGCTGGGAAGAGGGACACAGGACATCATCCACCCACCATCTATGCAACAGACCCCAGGGCTCATGTGGCTAGGCGCTCTCATGCACACGGCGGAGACCCGTAGAGCTGGCTTGCACTTCTTGTAGGTTTTTAGTCAAATGTCATCTTCTTGATGAGGCCTTCCCCGTGGCCCCCCTCTAAGGTAGCCACAACCCCTTTTTGTAGCAGATGCTGTTATGCTCTGCCAGTATCCTCTGGGATCCCTTTGCCATCTTCGTGGGCAGGGATTCCCCGTGTGCTCGCTCCCGGCAGCTAGCACCTGTGTCTCTTTTTAGGCCTTCAGGCTGCTGGAACCTGTTTTGCTGGAAGTGCCTGAGAATGTATCTCTGGACTCCCATCCCCCCCGGGGGAGGGCAGCGGAACAGCCCTTAACCAGTGATGGGTGGATACAGACCTACAAATGCTCCCGCTCCCTTGTCCAACCGCCCTCCGGTGGCTTCGACACTGTGATATTTGGGTATTGCTGAAACATGAAATATTGAGGAGAGGGTAGGTAGTTGTAAAGGTCAGGGATAAGCAACGGGTGCTTCACTCAGGTCTGACTGAGCTCGCTCTGATGACGGGCTGGGGCATCACTGCTAAAAGCTGGAGGGGAGGCTGGACGAAAGGCAGGTGTGGCGGGATGGGGGCGCAATCTCTGCTCGGACCCGTCCATTCTCACATCCACCCGGCCACCCCGCAGCTCTTGTCATCCTGCGCCGCAGCAACCAAGCCCATGGGGACTGCTAGAAGCCTTGAGACTCCTCACCACCCCCACCCCCCCTTTTTTCTCTGGGCTCCTCTGCCGATGCGGAGATGAAAACCTCTCTCTCCTTCCTCGGCCTTCCTCTCCCCGCACCTCCATACCCGGCCTAGAAAGCTCAACTTTACATATAAAAACTCGCCTTGGGGAGAAAGAAGCACTGTTCTCTCTGTTGGGTAAAGCAGCCCTGTCAGACTTGGCTTTGGGACTCTGTTGGAATCGCTGTGCCCCTGGTGGGAAGGGTGGCAGCTAGGAAAATGGGGACCAGAGTAGGAGGAAGCTCGGCATGGCTTTTCCCAGTAGACAGTGCAGATCTGGCCAGGGTGTTAACCAGGGGCCAGACCTGGTGGGAGCTGCAGGCCTGGAGCCCAACCAGGGGGCCCTTGGAATAATGCGCTGATCCTACGGCGTATGGGTGATGACCTAGGAGCTTGGGAAGCAGCACTGGAAAGGAGAGAATTGTGGGTGGATATTGTGGAATTGTGGAAGTTTAATCAGCGGAATGTGGTGGCTGGTGAGCGGGGGAATGATCTTAAGGAGAGCAGGTCCCTGTGCAAGGAGAAATGAAGGACAGAGACTGAGAGAGGGGGACGGACAGGGGACCGAGGGGGCCAGGAGGCATTAAAGGATTATAGAGAGACACAGAACGATAGAGACTAAGAAGTGGAAAAGCAGCCAGAGAGAGTCAATGAAACTCCTAGTGAGCCTTCTTTTCTTCTAACTTCTTATTTTGAACTAATTTTAGACTCACAGAAAAGCTGAAAAAATAGAAACGCTGAAAAAAATCCCCACAAACAGCACACCCAGCTTTCCCTACGGTTACCATTTTCCATAACCAGGGCACAGTTATCAAAACCCGGACATTCGCGTTGGCACAGTGCCAGCCGCTAAACGACAGACTTGATTCAAATCTTGCTGGTTTCCTAGAGATCAGGAGAGGGCGGAGCCGGAGGGAGAATGGGTTTAGACAGAGGTGCCCAAGTCCCTCTTTCTGGAGAAAGTTTAGACGTGTCTCACCAGGGCCTGAGGCCAGGATGATCTTAGGGACATGAACTAGGGGCCTCCTTTAAGGCTAGTGAATAAATGAATGGATTCCGGTGCCCCAGGCACAGACCAAAGGCGTTACAACCAGTGTCCACATACAACCGACCGCAGCTTCCAGGGTGTCCAGAATCTGCCACTTACACCAACAAGACATTTTCAAGCAGCCTAATACCAAGGGCTCTTTCCACTGTTGGGTTCTGGGCTCCATCCTCCAGAGAGAGCGAGTTCTAGTCATGCCTCTGGTAATGCCTTTGTCCTTACACACTTTCCGCTTTGGCATAGTCATGGCAGCCAGTATCACAATCCAGTTCCCTTTGAATTTATAATCTAGAAGCTTAGGGACATTTTTTCCTGATACATATCATCGGTCATAACTGGCGTCCTGAGCAACCTTATTCCTTGAATTCAGGAGCCCGGCAGGCTAGGGTCAGTGGACTGTCAGTCACTAGAAGCTTCAATAACTTCTTCCCTCCTGGGCTCACCCAGCATGGAGGGAAGCCAGCCCCAGCAGAAAGCATGTGTGTAAAGTAGCAACCCTGTTGGGGCTCGCAGTGCCCCCTTCTCAGGCCAACTCCAAACGTCTATAAAGCAGCCCCAAGGCAAGCCAGCCTGCTTCCACAACAATGACATGTTCAAAGTCTTCCTTCACAGGGCCCATTTATTATAGGTCTTTGTTGTATTGACGGGGACAGATCTGCCATTTGGGGTCCTACTGACTTCCTTATTTTTGCCCTGTGTAGTTGGGGGAAACCTTAGAATATTTTGAAGGCCAATGGAAGCCCTTAGGGGTTATTTCCAGAAAAAAAGGAATGTAAATCTTGGATTCACAGCAGCTAGCAGGGCAAAGCTGTCACCTGTCCCTAGCACCGAAGGACCTTGAAGGCCTTCCCTTGGTTCCCCTGTCTGTCATGAATATCTCTGACCTTTCTCCCAACCTGGACGAGAGATGCAAGAGTGACAAACCAGAGGGAATTAAGGAACTGAAACAACTTTTTTTCAGACATTTCATTTGCCTATATTCGACTCAATCCCCCGAACAATCACACATTGACCAACTTGCCTCTTTTCCTCTAATAACAAGGACAAGAAAGAGCTGATTTATATGGAAACAGAAGGAACTCCCTTTAGCTGTTGTGCCCAGCACAGAGCTTGGCACATAGTAGGTGCTCAAAAATATATGTTGGCTGAATGAGCGATGAGCGGTAGATACAGGGGATACTAATAGCCGGGTGACACTGCGGCAAGACCGTTGGAGTTGGAGAGGACCAGGTTCAAATTCTCCATCTGCTCCTTCCCCATGCCCGGGTCACGTGACCTCATTCAGCCTCTGCTTTTCTCACTTGTAAAAACAAAGATGAACATCTCCAGCACTATGGTGAGAAACAAATGTGTGCCAGCCAGTGTGGACAGCGCAGTGTAGACCATAAACAGTGGCTACTTTTTGGATGGTTTCTAGTAATTTGAACCACTCACACTCGGAAGTCATGGAGAATAGTAGCGAACACCATGGGCACGTAACTCGTACTTAGAATTATCTGGAGACAGTCCTGCCCAGAGGCAGAAGGATGGATAGGATTAGACTTCAGGCCCAAGTCTGCCTGGGGATCCTAGGATTCCGGATTCCCATTGTCTGGCTGGCTTCCTGATGCCTGGGACTGAAGTCTAAAATAGCTAACTTGAGGGTGCCTGGGTGGCTCAGTCGAGAAGCGGCTCACTCCTGCTCGGGTCGTGATCCCGGGGTCCTGGGATCGAGCCTTGCATAGGGCTCCCTGCTCGGCAGGAAGCCTGCTTCTCCCTCTCCAGCTCTCCCTGTGTATTCCTTCTCTTGTTATCTCTCTGTCAAATAAATACAATCTTAAAAAACAAAAACAAACAAACAAACAAAAAAAAACAGGCAGACCTGTCCTCGTCTTCTGGATGTGGGGTCTGCAGCCCGCCAGTGTGCACCTGCTTCTCTCTTCTCCCTCATTCGCTCTCCCAGAAACACGTAAAGACAACCCCACCAGCCCACACCCACACCCCACAGTCACTCACTCAGCAGCCACGAAGCTTCCTGTAGGAGAAATGGGTGGTCTCAGGTGCCAGAACATAGGGCTCTTCCCGTTACCAGACAGTAAGAGCTTAGAAAGCAGAGACAGGGGCCTCATAACCCCTTGCTGGTGCTGAGGAAGATGAGGAACAAGGGTGTTTCACCCCCAGGGCGGCTGCAGCATGGGTCTGCGCGCTGTGTTTGCAGGCACTGACGCAGACCGTGCACGCGAGGTCTTTCTCCCCGGCTACAACGCCACGCGCATAGGTGTCACCAGCAGGTGACCATTCGTACCGGTGCCAAACACAGGACGGTGGCGTTTCATACTCACCGCCGCCGTGCCTTCATGGGCTCTCCCACTCCCCAAGTCTCCTCTCCTGCCTTTCGTCCTCTCCAGCCCGTGGCTTCGTGAGACCACTGACATCACCTCTATCAAATTCACCTAGAGGGCTTGTCAGACGCTCCTGGGCCGCCAGGACACTTCTGGGCTCCTCCTGCTTGCTTCCTGACTCAGTGGGCTGGGTTGGGGCATCTCAGCACACTCCTGATGACTCAGGGGCTGCTGCTCGGGGACCAGACTTCCGGGGCCCCAGCTTCTGGGGTGAGGGCTACGGTCGACCCCCACGGCTTCCATCCCCAACCTGGTGGTCTTCCCTGTCCAGAGTGCCTGAGCGGGATTTTGATCAGTGCCTGCAAATCTCTCCAGCTGGAGGTTGTGAAGATGGGCTGGGGTCACCTGTAAATATATGAGGCCCCTGGGGAAGGGGGAGGGGGAAGTAAAGCAAGCACCGGTGGACTCTGGGCTCAGGCAAGGGTCTGGGGCGGGGGGGCCCCAGGCACGAATCTCACTCATGGGCCCCTAGAGTTCCTTTTATAGGGTGTTTTATGGGCAAGGTTTCAGTGCCAGCGTTAGGGCGGGGTGAGGAGCTCAGTTCTGCCAAAATAAACAGCAGTTGGGGCAGGCAGGGAGGGGTTCAGCTAGTGGGGACACAGACCGCAGGGCAGTTCTAAATTGCTACTGTATTTAATTGTTAATCAAGCTACTTCCCGGGGATGGGAGAAGGGAGAGGCAGGCAAGCTCCAGGAAGAGCTGTGAGAAGGTGTATTTCTTTGCGTTTTTGGCTCACTGGGGATTCTGCACAGAGCAGCCCCTCGGGGCGTGGCACCAGCGTTCATGTCAAGCTCTGTGCTTGATGGGTTCGAGGTTCATGCCTCCCGGTTAGTGGGACCCAGGAGGCTGGGGAACCCAGCTGCTCCTGGTATGCACCTCGCCATTCCTGCAGGCAGGGACTGACTTTGACCTTTGTGGGTCCCAAAATAGAAGTCAGAGCTAGCATGAAGCACCATAAAGCTTCTTGGCAGCCACACGCTGTCACCTAGCTCTTCAGGGCCTTGTAGTAGCAGAGGATATAGAAAAGGGTCAGAGAGGAGTAGCCGTAGAGATCTCTCTGGGACTCTACCAGCCCAAAGCCCTAAGGGCCCTGAGCCTCCTTGATCTTCATGGTCCAAAGGTGAAGGGAGGCAACATTGCCTTGATGTTATTAAGACACCCATCCATCCTTGCCTGTTCTTTCCCTCCTATGAGCCCCCAACAGGAACCACAGACGACTCCTGCTTCAAAGAATTTTAACTCAAATGAGCAGTGAGGATATGGGGCTGAACAAATCCATCCCTAGAAATTGGGAGGAATACCAATTATTGCCTACCTCATTCAGGGCATACTGAGTGCTGGCCACTGTTCCCATACTGATTTGTTTAATTGGCTCAATGAACCATGACAGGTGCTGTTCTCATTCCCATTTTACAGATGGGAAAACTGAGGCACTGAGGGGCTGAATCACTTAGCTAAGACCACAGAGCTAAAGAATGAGTGAGCCAGGATTTGAATGTGGGTGGTTTGGTTTCAAAATATGTACCCTTGACCTTTCTTTTACCCTACCCCCCCCCCCCGCCCCACCTACCATGACAGGGGCCTGTGCTGTTTTCAGAACTCCCAACCCCATACCGTCCAGTTGTGTGACTGGTCAGCAGCATTCACATGGCATGTAGAGATGAGTTATTTTGCAGGAAATGAAATGTCAGGAAGATGACAGTGGGGACAGAGAGCTTTTAGGAGTAGGGAACAGGACTAGGCAGATTATGTTTTGGGACGGTCTCCCTGAAAGTATGCAAGGTCAAGGTAGGTTAGTAATGCAGGGAGCCATTCCAGAGGCCACTCGCACAGTAACTCAAGTGCATTAGTCAGGGTTCTCCAGAGAACCCTCTCTATATAGAGATTTATTATAAGGACTTGGCTTGTGGGATTCTGGAGGCTGAGAATTCCCAAGATCTGCAGTTGCCAAGGCAGAGATCCAGAAGAACCGAAGTATAGTTCTAGATGGAAAGCCAGCCGGTTCAAGACCCAGGAAGAGCTGGTGTTTTGGTTTGAGTCCAAAGACCAGAAAAACAAACAAACAAACAAAACCCCCAAACCCCCACCCAAAAAAATGTCCCAGCCAAAATAATCAGGCAGGAAGAGGTCCCTCTTACTAGCAAATGAGTCAGTATTTTGTTCTAGTCAAGCCTTCGACTGATTGGGTGAGGCCCACCCACACTAGGGAAGAAATCTGTTCCACTCAGTCTGCAATCCAAACGTCAGTCTCATCCAGAAACACCCTTGCAGACATGCTAAGACTAATGTGTGACCAAATATCTAAGCATCGCTGTGGCCCAGTCAAGTTGGACGCATAAAACGAACCATCACACAAGGGAGAATGATAGTGGCTTGAACAAGAAGAGTGACCACAGCAGTGTAGAGGAAGTTATAGATTAGCAAACTCCCAAAAGGTTGAACAGGGTTTGGTGACCAGTTAGTTTTGAAAGATGAGGGAAACGGAGTCTATGAGAACACCCAGGTTTTGGTTTGGGGAGACGAAATGAAAGATGGTTCTTTTCTACCTCAGTAGTGACTGGTGGTCCTTTAGCTTCCTCAGTTTGTGGGGACAAAGGTTATTATGTTAGCAGTTAAATGTCAGTTTGACTAGTTCAAAGCCCCATCTACAGATCCCTGCAAAGTTTTCTTAAAGAACACCTACCATGTTGGGGCGCCTGGGTGACTCGGTCACTTAAGTGTCCAACTCTTGATTTCAGCTCAACTCTGCTGGCCCTGGAGGCTGTTTGAGATTCTCTCTCCCCCTTTCCCTCTGTGCAGGCGTGCTCTCTCTCTCAAAGGAAAGACAAAACAAAACAAAATGAAACAACTCCTGGCATCTTAAAAGTCTTACCAACAATCGTGAATCGATCTGAGTTATTTTTCACAGACACCTGTCTTTGCAGAAGGAAGACTCTGCCAAGCCCGAGGTCCACCACGCCGCCCTCTCATGGCCATCAGTAGGCAAGTGGAGCTCTGCCCAGGTGTGTGCGGAAGCGGCAGGTAGTGCAGGAGCTTAGTTCCCCTGCTGGGAGGTCGGAGGAGCCCCTGCCTTCCCTCCCTTCCAGCTATGAGGCTGTCCTAGAACCTACAGCTACTTACATGAGATCCCTTAGCCCTTGTTTCCAGGGGGCACACCTGCCATCAGCTGAATTCCGAGGGTTCTCTGAGCCAGCTGCCCTGCAGTTCCCAGCTCGGCACTAGCTTGCTGGCCTCCTGGGGTGACCGGGAGACGTGCTGTATCATAGCAGTCGTCTCTCTGTGGTGGGTTCTCTCCCAGAGGCCCGGAAATCCTTATAATCTGACCTCTGCCCGCTGCCCCCAGTCTCCCACTCTGCCCCTCCCAGTGTACCTGACACGGCCTTATGGGCCTAGAACCCAAACATAGATGCTTGGAGTCCCAAACACAAATGATCCTCAGGCCAGGTGTGTCGGCGCGGGGGTACAGACTGATGACGATGTGAGTGTCCCTCACGTCTTGGAGTAGTTTGACACTGGCGGGGGAGAGCTGATTTTGTGGTTTCGTTTGCTAAGTCTCATGGTGGCTGTTCACTCTGTTTCAGCTTGTCTCGGAGCTCAGATACACTCGAGTGGACACGGTCCTCAGTTTGTGTTACTTCTGCGGGATCTGTGGGAAGTCTCCCTCTAACTATGTATACCTCTTATTTCCGTACTTCGAATGACTGTATGTTCTATCATACACACAAAAACACTTTGAGAAGAGAAAGAAGCATGTGAATAATTACTATGCCGGGACCCTGGGTATAAACCAGGACTGCTGAGGGCAAACCAGGACATACAATCACCCTGCCGGTACTTCACGTCCATTCCTGTGTCCGTGTTGTTAATTTGTGTGTGTGTGTGTGTGCTTTTTTAGATTGTATATTTTAGAGTAATCTGTGCACCTAACATGGGGCTTGAACTCATAAACCCGAGATCAAGAGTTACATGCTCCACTCACTGAGCCAGCCAGGTGCCCCCCAAACCTTGTTAAAGATTTCATTTATTGGGGCACCTGGGTGGCTTAGTGGTTTAAGCCTCTGCCTTCAGCTCAGGTCATGATCTCAGGGTCATGGAATTGAGTCCCACATTGGGCTCTCTGCTCGGTGGGGAGTCTGCTTTCCGCCCCCCCCCCCGCCCCGCCTGCCTCTCTGCTTGCTTGTGATCTTTGTCTGTCAAATAAATAAATAAAATTTTTTTTAAGTCCAATTTTAAAGATTTCATTTATTTACTTGACAGAGAGATACACAGCGAAAGAGGGAACACAAGCAAGGGGAGTAGGAGAGGGAGAAGCAGGCTTTCCATCCAGCAGGGAGCCCAATGCGGGGCTCAATCCCAGAACCCTGGGATTGTGACCTGAGCCGATGGCAGATGCTTAAGAACTGAGCCACCCAGGCGCCCCAGCCCCTATCGTTTTTATATATACTTACAAACTGTGTATTTTTGTGTATTCTTATGTGCATGCATCTCTAGCTTCTGCAGATGATATTCATTATAGCTTTATTTCTGTTTCTTACTTTTCCACTAAACATCGTTCATGATGACATCCATGTTGCTTCTAATGGATGCGTAGCACTTCCTGGTGTGATACTACACTATTATCCAGCGGTGGGTGCCCAGACCCCCAGCCTCACCCCATCTCGGGAACCCCACCGTGATTCTCCTTGTGCAGGGAGCCTCAAGGGCCGCTGTGAGAATTGCGTGGGGATCTTAGAAGTAGAATCGCCAGGTTGTCACTTACGGAAGTGGTGCCAGATCGCTCTCCAAAATTGACCTCTTTGCCAATAATGTCTAATTTCAGCTCTGGCCCAGCTGGCACACCTGGGCAAGAGAAGGTTGAAAACAGAGCCTGGGGAAGCATCAGGATGTAGGGAGTGATATCATGGTGGAGACCGGAAACCGGGGGCTATAAAGGGAGGAGGAAAACCAAGAAAGGCCAGAGCTGGAAGAACCCCTGCAGGACCCTGGCTAACAAGTCAGACGCACCTGAGTTTAACCTTGGCTCAGCTGCCATTTAGTTCTGGACCTAGAACATGAGAAGCAGACAGTACCCGTTAGGTGTTTATTCTCCAACAAGCTGTTCATTCAAGAACTTATTAGAGTTTGTCCTTATATTTTTATTTGTAAAATAGAAATTCATCATTCTTTTGTAGTTGTATGATTGTTTAATTGCTATCTGTATCTTTCACTACATTCTATGCTCCCTTGGACCAGGGACCTTGTCCTTTGGATTATAATTTTATCCCTAGCATCTAGCACGGTGCCTGGTACAGAGGAGACACAGTAAATATTTATCTCCTTCATTGGCCAGTGAAAGTAAAATACAGAGGATAATTACAGATTATGGTAAGTGCAATGAAGCAAAAGATAGCATGGTGTATTAGAGAATAATTGGGACGGAGTTAGAACGTAGGTAGATCTGCAGGGAAGGCTTCTCTGAGGAGGTGATATGAACTGAGAGAGACAGGTAGAAAATGGATCACATATAGGGAAGTTGAGGGAAGAGCCTTTCAGGCAGAGGGACAGCACATTCAAAGGCCCTGAGACAGATGAGGGCTTAGTGTGTCATGGGACGTCAAGGAGGCATCATTATTGGAAAAGTAATACAAGAAGCAGAAATAGAACCATTAGGAGCCTGTTACAGACAGAAGGTGGGAGGCTTGTGCTTAGGGGAAAAACCATGAAAAAAATGGGCAGGTTAGGGGGGCATTCTGCAAGTCAGGTATAAGGTAGGAGGAAAATATGTAAATCAGGGTTGACTTGGACAATTGTGTGAGCTATTTCCTGGGATAGGAAACATAAGGAAGAAATAGCATTGGGGGGCACCTGGGTGGCTCAGTGGGTTAAGCTGCTGCCTTCAGCTCAGGTCATGATTCCAGGGTCCTGGGATCGAGTCCTGCATTGGGCTCTCTGCTCAGCAGGGTGCCTGCTTTCCTCTCTCTCTCTGCCTGCCTCTCTGTCTACTTGTGATCTCTCTCTGTCAAATAAATAAATAAAATCTTTAGGAAAAAAAAAAAAGAAATAGCATTGGGGTGGGCTGTGGTGATCTAGAATAAATAGAAAGTTCAGACTTCAACATAGGAAGCCTGACATGACTCAGAGATCACTAATGGGAGACATTGAAGAAGCAGACAGTAGTGCGGAGAGGTCCTGTTTACGTGGAGGCATCAGCATAGAAGACAGTATTTAAAGTCTTGGGATAGGATTGGCTAAACCCCCAGAGTAATAAAGTGTCAGATGATAAGAAGGTCCTGCAGGGAGCCCTGGGTGGAAGGGGAAGAGCCAACTAAGCGGTCAAGAAGGGAAGGTGGGGGGTGGGGAGTGGGGGTGGTGGGGTGGTTGGGTGAACCAGTAGGGGGTCCGCAGGAAGTCCCAGAAGGCAAGGTGGGAAGGAAGGAGGGCATGGGAAACCTTCCTGTGAGGCTGAAGAGCCAAGAAGTGTGCGATGGGGAAAAGGAAGTGTGAGGGCTGCTGATACTTTTTTAAAATGACTTAAAAGACCCCAGATTTATTGCGATATGATTCACATGCCACAATATTCGCTCGTGTAAAGTGTACAGTGCAGCGATTTTTAGTAGATTCACAGAATTGGACAGCCTTCAGCAGGATTTAATTTTAGAACATTTTCATGGCTCTGAAAAGAAAACTCATACCTCCCAGCAGCCACTCCTCTTTCTCCCCCCCCCCATCCAATCCCAGCTCCAGGCAGCCACTAACGTGCTTTCTCTCCCTATAGATTTGCCTATTCTGGACATCTTCTGTAAATAGAATCATACAGTCTGTCGCCCTTTCTATCCGGCTCCTATAGCGGAGTGTAATGTCTCTTAAGTTACATCTATGTTGGAACATGTATCACTGCTTTGTTCCTTTTTGTGACTGAATAATATTCCATCATCTGGATAGGCTGCCTTTTAATAATCATACATCATTTGATGGAAACTTGAGTTGTTACCACATTTCAGCTCTTACGAAGAACGTTGCTATGAATATCTGTACATGAGTTTTTCTTTGGACGTACATTTTCTCTCGTCTAGGTTCTACACCTAGAGCAGAATTGCTGGGTCACATGCTAACTCTGTTCATGTTTTTTTTTTTTTTTTAAAATTTTTTTTATTTATTTGACAGAGAGAAATCACAAGTAGATGGAGAGGCAGGCAGAGAGAGAGAGAGAGGGAAGCAGGCTCCCTGCCGAGCAGAGAGCCCGATGCGGGACTCGATCCCAGGACCCTGAGATCATGACCTGAGCCGAAGGCAGCGGCTTAACCCACTGAGCCACCCAGGCGCCCCACTGTTTCATGTTTTGAGAAGCTGCCAAACTGTTTCCCAGAGTGGCTGAACCCTTTTCTGTTCTCAGCAGCCGTGTCTGAGCGTTCCGATTTCACCACACCCTCATGGTCACGGGTTATTGCCTGGCTTTTTAATTTTAGCCATGCTAAGGAGTATGAAACGGTATCTCATTGTGGTTTTAATTTGCTGGATTACTATTTATTTTTTATTTATTTTTTTTTAAAGATTTTATTTATTTATTTGACAGAGAGAGATCACAAGTAGGCAGAGAGTCAGGCAGAGAGAGAGAGGAGGAAGCAGGCTCCCTGCTGAGCAGAGAGCCCGATGCGGGACTCGATCCCAGGACCCCGAGATCATGACCTGAGCCAAAGGCAGCAGCTTAACCCACTGAGCCACCCAGGCGCCCTGGATTACTATTTATAATTTAATTTCCTGGATTCCTATTTCACGTGCTTATTAGCCATTTGTATTCGACTACTGGTAAATTTGACAAGGACAGACTCATGAGAGTGGTGGCTATTGAAGCCAGACTAAGTTAAAGAAAGAATTGAGGGAGGGTGCCTGGGTGGCTTAGTTGGTTAAGCATCTGACTCTTAATTTCAGCTCAGGTCATGACCTCAGGGTCATGGAATTGAGCCCTAGGTTGTGCTCTGCATTTAGCGTAGAGTCTGTTTGAGATTCTCTCTCTCTCCCTCTCTCTGCTCCTCCCAGCACGCATCCCTTCATGCTCTCTCTCTCATTAAAAATAAATCTTTTTTTTAAAAAAAGATTTTATTTATTTATTTGACAGAGAAAACACAAGTAGGCAGAGAGGCGGGCAGAGAGACGGGGGGTAGGAGGGAAGCAGGGTCCCCACCAAAAGAGCCCATGTGGGGCTTGATCCCAAGACCCTGAGATCATGACCTGAGCCAAAGGCAGACGCTTAACCCACTGAGCCACCCAGGCGCCCCTAAATCTTTTCTTTTCTTATTTTTTAAGAAAGAATTGAAAGTAAGGAATTAGGAAAAGGAAATATCAAAACCATTTGAGAGGGTTCTCTTTGGAGCAGTTTCAAAGAAAGTATCTTCATTTTTGTGTTCTCTTAATGGTAGGAAACACTAGAATCTGTTCCTTCCTGAGAATGTTCCAGTAGACGTGGTTGCTTGGAGATGCAGAGCAGAGGAAAGGTATTTTCAGAAACAAAGTTCTTGAGAAGGTGTTGAGGGCAGGACTCAGAGCACGAGAGAGGTGTGGCCTCTGAAAGCGTCCCCCCTCCCTCCATTCTAGCCATGAGAACTCGGGAACAGGTGTAGCTCACCTGCAGCCTGGTGTTCTTGAGATGGACGGGTCTCTTTCTGCTGGCTTCTGTTTCCCCGGCAAATGAAAGGATGAGGTCTTAGGAGGAAGTGGAGAGGAAGATGTGTGGGAAGTTTGCAAACAAGAGGAAATAATGATATAATTATTTGGAGAGTGAGAAATCAAAAAGAGAAATGTAGGGGCGCCCGGGTGGCTCAGTGGGTTAAGCCTCTGCCTTCGGTCATGATCTCAGGGTCGTGGGATCGAGCCCTGCATCGGGCTCTCTGCTCAGCGGGGACCCTGTTTTCCCCTCTGCCTGCCTCTCTGCCTACTTGTGATCTCTGTTAAATAAATAAATAATATATTTTAAAAAATAGAGAGAGATGTAGGTTTGCCAGAGGGGCATCCAGTGCCCATTGCATTCTGAGGCCGCGGACTTAGAGTAAACCCCATCAGCTCAGTGTGATTTTCTCCGAGATTGTTCAGCTCCTCAGCCAGGGAAGCAGAGAGTGTGGGTGGTGGGGCTCAGCCAGCAGTGGCTTCTCCAGGTGTGTATTTCGCGAGGGAGTGGACCTGAGAGCTGAGGATGTGCACGGGACAGTGATTTAATGAGGACAATGGCAGTGGTTTTGAAGGTAGGACTGGAACCATCAGCATCACTGAGAACTGATCACACCTGCATCTTGGGGGCCTCACTCCAGAACAACAGGAGACGGCTGTAGGGGAGGCTGTGTCCGCAGAAGACAGACGTGCAGATATAAGGGAGTGAGGTGGCTATGGATTGGAAGCCCCAGGGGAGAGATGAAAGGGCTTGGGGGCTCTGGAAAATGGGTCAGTTTCGAGGATTTGGGTGGGGGGGGAGCCGGTGTGCTGATGATGGATGACCCAGGAGGCCTGGGCTTCTAGAGGTTCCTAAGTCAGGAGAGATCTGAGGTAGGCTGGAATGCTACCATTACCAAGAGGGACCCCAGAGGAACGTGCTAAGAGTTCCCTCTGGGGTCCTGAGCCCTCAGCTGAGTTCTGGAAGACAGCTCTTCCTGGAGCTGGGGACTAGCATCCTGTCACTCCTGCCACATGATTCTGTTGATCACAGAAAGTCACAAACCCAGCCCCGCATGCAGGTGTGTGTCGGGGTGTGACTACAGGCGGGGGTGGTTCACTGAGGGCCACCAGTGTCACAGATTTCCACAATAGCTCATGCGCCCTGTGCCCAGCTTAAAAAATCATCCACCACTCTAGGATCATAAAGACACTATGTTTTCCTTTAAAAGCCTTATTGGTTTACCTTTCGTTTTTAGATCTACAATCCCCCGAGGATGGATGTGTGTGATAGATGTGAAGGATAGACACCCAGCGTGTCAAAAAGGCTATCCTTCCACCATAGCCGTGGAGGCTGTCGCCTCTGCCATAAACCAAGGATCTTTGCCTGAATTTGTGTCTGGACCTTCTCTGTGGTTCCACTGGGATATCTATGCCCCCTCCTATTTAATTCCATCTTAATTACTATAATGGTGTGATAAGTCTTGATAACCGGGAAATGTAAATCTTCCAATTGTTATTCTTCTTACAAGATTTTCTCCGCTTTTAGCATTTTTATATAAATCCATTAAAATAATTTTTAAGATTTTACTTATTTATTTGACATGGAGAGAGAGAAAGCATGAGGTGGGGGGAGGAGTAGAGGGAGAAGCAGACGCCCCACTGAGCAGAGAGCTGGACTCAGGGCTCCTTCCTAGGGCCCCGAGATCATGATCTGAGCTTGCGGCAGATCCTTAATAACCCAGGCACCCCAAAATAAATAAATTTTTTTAAAAGATTATTATAATTTGAATTTCCCCAAAAGATACATTGCAATCCTAACTTCTGGGGTGCCTGGGTAGTTCAGTCTGTTAAAGCTTCTGCCTTTGGCTCAGATCATGATCCTGGGGTCCTGGGATCGAGCCCTGTGTTTTGCTCCCTGCTCTGTGGAGAGTCTGCTTCTCCCACTCCCTCTGCCTGTTGCTCCCCCTGCTCGTGCTCTCTCTCTCTCTGTCAAATTAATAAAATCTTAAAAGAGGAAGGAGGAGAAGGGTGGGGGAGGCAGAGGAGGAGAAGTCCTAACTCCCAGGACTGTAAACTCCCAGAATGTAAACCGATTTCCAAATAGTCTTTGCAGATGTAATCAAGTTAAGATAAGGTCACTACGGAGTAAGGTGGACCTTAATCCAGTCTGACTGGTGTCCATTTAAGGAAAGAGCTTGTTCAAATGCACATTGCTGGGCCCCAGCCAGTGCTTCCAGTTCAGAAGGTCTGGAGTGAAGTCTGGGGATTTGAATTTTGGGTGAGACTTGGTTGAGTTTCCAGGTGAGGGTGATGTTGTGCTCCTCCTGGGAGAACCAGTGGCCCAGACCCATCTGGATCCATCTTGGAGAAGTGGGCTCATCTCCTGGCAAAGACACTTCCACTCAGAGGAGGGTGGATACCTGAACAAAATCAGGATCCCAGCAGTGTCTAGGAGAAGACTAGAAGATGTGGGGAGAATCCTTCCGTCAACTGGTAGTGTCTACTGTTGGAGCGGGCAAAGAACAGCCTGGAAGGAATCAAGAAAGAGGGTGTCCAGACAGCAGAACATCATGTATCAAGGGAGCCTTGGAGAAGATTCAGGGAGGGACTAGTCAAGACAAGTGGTGAGATATGGCCATTGGATTGGACCAGTAGGAGGTCTGTATTGATCTAGGAAGAGCCATTTATTTTGAAAAAGAGCCTTGAGGACAGTTATATAAAATACAGTTATAAGCCTCTCATTATCCACTACAGATGCCAACACTAGGACTGATGTCAGAGTAGGGACTGGCTTTCCCGGTATCCAGGTGATGAGGCGAGTGGTAGGAGGAGGCAGTGGGTGTTGACCTACCGCTGAGCAGTGCAGTATGTTTACTGAGACAGAAGCTGTTCGAGCTCAAGTTTAAACACAGCCGCATCCTGAGTCCTGAGTTACAGACAAGAGGTCTTGATTGTGGGGGAAAGGTTTGCACATCTGTCTCCACATCTGTTCAGCTGTGTCTGCTCACCCATCTAGTCCCACCTCGTCCTCCTCCACACGTGCTTGTCATCTCGCTTCCCATACCCGCACAGCTACGGACAGACAAGACCAAGTTCAACTGCCTGTTAGTGGAAAACCTCTCTTGACCTCCATTGTCACATCAATAAAACACAGATCATAACAATCTTTCTCATGGAATTGTGAGAATTAAAGGAAATCGTGCATATAAATAAAAATGGGTGTGTGTGTGTGTGTGTGTGTGTGTGTGTGTGTAAGTTCATTATTGTTATGGCTATGCATCCATCTCTCCCTCCACACATGAACATCGCCGGCAAACTAGCAATTGGTTCCTAAGTGTAGGACGAGTAAAGTTTTAAATGTATATTTATACTGTCGGATTCCATTCGTCTGGAAAAGGCAAAACTATGGAGACATTAAAAAGATCAGTTGTTGCTAGGAGGTGGGGTGCAGGAGGGATGGATAGAGCACAGAGGATTTTTAGGGCAGAGCGACTACTCTGGAGGACACCACACTGATGGGTACGTGTCGCTCTATACCTGCCCACACCCACAGAACTTACAAGAGCATGAGCGAGCCCTGGTGAAGACTACGGGCCCCGGGTGATTATGGTGAGTCAGGGTAGGTTCGTGGATGGTGACAAGTACGCCATGCGGTGGCAGACCTTGCTAATGGAGGAGACTGCATGTGCGGGGGTGGGGGTCAGGAGTACATGGGAAATCTCTGTGCCTTCCACTTCGTTTGGCTGTGAATCTAACGTTGCTCTAAAATAAGAATCTTGGGACTCCTGGGTGGCTCAGTCGGTTAAGCGGCTGCCTTCGGCTCAGGTCATGGTCCTGGAGTCCTGGGATTGAGTCCCACATTGGGCTCCCTGCTCGGCGGGGAGCCTGCTTCTTCCTCTGCCTGCCGCTCCCCCTGCTTGTGTGCTCGCTCTCTCTCTCTCTCTCTCTCTCTCTGTCAAATAAATAAGAAAATCTTTGAGAAGAAGAAAACAGTCTTTTAAAAAAAGTATATTTATATCTATTGGTTTATACCCACCTACACTTCGATACCTAGAGATCTGTACACATTTGCTTCTAACATTGCTATAAACGCTGTCTCCTTGCCTGTCTGTCTGTCTGTCTTTCTAGCAGTTGTCTGCATAAATAACACGTAGGCACAAAACCTCTGTCGGCAACGCCGATGCATACAACCATCTCTCGTGCCGATGAGAGGTGTGCTGGCCCAGGTCCCGTGAGAATCAGATGCCAATGTGGGATGAAATATGCAGGATTTTATTAGGGGGAAAGCCTGCGAGGGGCCGTGGAGAGTAAGTCAGGCCCTGGCTGGGCTGCCGTCCGTCTACTCCACAAGTCTGAGTGCGGGAGAGGACGGGCGTGTTCCCAGGCACTCTGAGTCCCTGGCCAGGAGCAGCCCACGGAAGGCTCGGCCTGGGCACACAGGCTGCGGTGGGTTTCAGTGTGGCTGCAGGGCCCTGACGGGTGCCTCACTGGACTTGGAGGTCTGGGAGGGGTGCCTTCTCTGAGCCCCCAAATGAGGTGCCATCCATGTTTGCATTTGATACACATATTCCAAGCTGAAAAACAGAAAACTGGTTCAAACTTGGTTCACCTGGAGACAGAATGGCCCGCATGGTCCTCCTGGCTACCTTGGTTATTCCAGACGAAGCCTCTGCTCAGGGTCCCTGAGGCTGATGCCTCGGGAAGACCAGGACACTGGTTACCCATGAACTTGGTCTGTGCCATGATGCAGGCATGCTGTAGGTAGGCTCTGGCGAAGCTTACTGCTGCTTCTCCCTACTACTTTCCGGGAGGACTTCCCTACACAAGGACAGGAGAGGTCAGGACACTCTTGGCCACTGAGGCCAACCCTCAGATCAGGCACAGGGGGAGGGGAGCGCCCCCCCACCCCAGGATTCCCCATCATGTCTCCATCTCCCTGGGGTTCATGACTTCCTTCCTGGCGGGGCTGCTGGTCCAGCACTGATCAGAGGACAAGAGACCAACGACAGGCAACCAGGCCAGTGGCTCTGTGTGAATCACCTTGTGTCCAAGGTGAGTCTCACCATTGAAAGCACGGAGCTCCACAGTGGCCCTAGCCCAGCACTGTACAGACGAAAGTCTTATTTATGTGAAAGATATATCTGCAGAGGGAACAATAAACTGTAAAGCAAAGTATGAAGGTTTGCAGCAAACGCTGTTAAGTTTTATATTCCTGAAAACTAGGGATAAAAGATATAACCATTTAAAGCAAAGTGGATAAAAGGGGCTTCCACACAATTGTAAAACAGCCTTATAATAGTTAATTGCTAGTTTCTTATTACAGCAGAGAGAGTCAAAAGAGCCTTTAAAATCCCCGTCACTGGAGACTGAGAAGAAGGAGAAGAGGACAGGAGGGAATGGCCAACCAGAAAGAGGGTCTGGGCCCCGGCTCCCAGGTGTTTTTAGGACAGGGACCACTGTCATTTCATTCCTAGGAGCCCGCCCTGTCCCTAGGACTGAGGGCTGGCTTGCTGCCCAGGCCTGGCCATCACGTTCCCCTTCACTGCTACAAGGAGCCTCCTGGACGCTGCAGGCTCTACGTTGGGAAGGCAGCAGGGAGGACAAGTGGAGGCGACGGACAGTGAGGCAGATTGCTGCAATTCCATGTAGTAAATGTGGAACAGATGTGTGGGTGCACGGTGTATACAGGAAGGAGGCACTGAGAAGGAAGCTAAGATCAAAGGCAGATCTGGCCAGAATGACATTGTAGGTAGAGGGACTAGCATGGGTAAAGGCTCATGACAGAGCTTTCTGAGTGGTACAACTCCAGGGGCTCCATTCACATTGGGGACCATGGAAATGATGTCCCCAAAGTTGTACAGTGCACAACCTATGCAACCTGACATAGCAGCCCCATGAAGCTGGGACCCAGGTGCATGCCAGAGATGATGAGGCTGATCCCCAAATCCCAGCACACACCCCAATAGACCTACAGGGTTGCACTTCTCACCCCACTCCCATTTCCCACCATCTCCCTGATATCAGGCCTTTCAGGGGGATCTCCTGCTTACATATGGCCTGGCCCCAGGGGGATTTCTGTTCTATTCCCAAACTCTGGGAAACACCAAATCCATTTCTCCCTTTAGCAACACAATCGTACTTCTCTACTCTGAAGGGGGGTATGGGGTTTCCTCCTCCATAAACACGGATTATTAATGAAAAGTAGACTTTCAAGGCAGTGGTTCATCTGAGGATTCCTTGTCAGTCCAGCCCTGTTTAGCAAACTCCCAACCCCATGCGGCACGTTCCCTCTGTCAGCAGCGCCCCCTCCGCACTGTACCCCACACACAGCTCAAGGTGCCATCACTGGCTGGGCGTGTAAAAGGGGTCAACGGGGTCCGCAGAACCAAGCCCTTTGAGTGGTGGGGGTGGGGCCCTTGGAGCCCCTTTCTGCCTGCCTGGGCCTGCCTCACGCTGCTTCCTGCTCCCAAATCAGCCATCCTTCTTCTTGGGGGTGGGAGGGCAGAGGCCAGCCCCGGACTCCATGTAGCTCTGCTCAGGAATGTGGCATTTGACCTGTGACCCACAGGAAATCCTTCTGACCTCTGAGACAAACCTCAGGAGGAAAACCATGAGCCCAGAGTGGACAAAGGGCAGTGCGGAGGCCTCTCCTCCCCTCCCCCAGCCGGAGATCTCTTGTCTCTAGAATTTGTGGGAGTGGAAGGACTCCCCGCTGGCCAGCCCTGGGCAGGGTCTCAGCCCTGGAAGGGGCCAGGGTGACCGTCCCTCCTGCTTGCCCAGGACAATCCCACTTTTGGGCAGAGTGTCCACGAGCAATGACCAATACTGCTTCCACATCCAGAACAAACCCGCTCTGGCCTGGGTGGCAAAGTATATGGTCATCTGAGCAGAAACGGATTCGGCGAGGATCCAGGTGGCCACCTCCGTTCTCTTCATTGCACAAATATGAAGCCTTTACCCGGATAGGCATGTGCCTGGCCTGGGCATCCGGAGCCGAGGAAGAAGCGGTCAGTCCCTGGTGTGGGAACTCTCCACTTTGGCGGGTATAGCCGCAGGCCAGCTAGGGTGCAGTACAGAAGTCCTAGCAGAAGGTGCCTGGTTCTCTTAAGGGTTTCAGAGAAGATCTGCTGAGGAAGCAGCACCACAAGCTTCATGGCCTCCCCTGCCCCCACAGTCCCCAGGGCCCTTTCAGCTGCCCCGGGCTCTTTCTCTTGTACGGGACTCCCTGCTCCCCACCGACACTGATGGTGTGAGGCCACATAGAAACGGGGTGTCAGAGACGGTCTCCCTCCCTCCATTCACGGATCCGCTCCCCAGATGCAAAGCATGGGCTGTGTTTCAGGTGCCATGTGAGTGGCCAGTCGAACCAGAAACACCTGCCCTTGTAAACTCACAGGCTGGGAGCCGGCCTAAACACTAAGCAAATCGCTCAGCAATAAGTAAGGGTCCTACAATTATTGTAAAGAAATTGGCGGGGGTGTGGAAAGGCTTGTGCCAGCTGAGGCTAAGGTGGTAGGACCAGCCCCATTCACCCTCACGAGGCTTTTGAGGAGGGAGACCTTGGTGGGAATGCTAAGCCCAACGATCAACCCAGATGGCCGATAGATTCGAGTTTCATTAGTGAGAACCAGAAAAAGGAGTCCTTGGGTGAAAGGGGCAGTGGGGCTGGACAGGTCAGCAAAGAGGAGGACAGAACGCAGAGCTGGAGCCTCAGCCATGATTAAGTATCACCTTGATGACACGAGGCTTTCCTGGACCCTAAGCTGCGAAGGTCCTTTGGAGGTCATCCGGTCCATTCTCCTGCCTCTGTGAACTTGCTCCAAGATGGTGGATCTGGAGAAAAGAAGTGATTTCTGACCCCGTTCTGGGTTTAACGCCTCTTGCCCCGCACCACTGTTGGGGAGTTGGAGAGGAGGGCAGAGAGAGGGCCGCCTCCACCTGATCCTGGATCTTTTGCCAGGCTGGGCTCTTGGGCTCACTGCCTTTAAGGCTCGGCTTTCACAGTCCCTTCTCCTAAGTGATAAAGTAACACAGTCAACATCACTGTAAATGATCGCACAAAGGAATATTGCCTACTAGGAAGTATATTTCTTACATAGTATTAATTAAATGGGTCTGAGGGTACCACACCTTATTTGCTGGGCAGGGGTCTGGGCAGGAAGCTTCTAGGTTTATACGTAAAAGCAATAAGAAAACTGTAGCTAAAATCCATCAAGCCGTTACTTTGTGCTGGACCCTTTCCTTGGGTTGGCTCCATTAATGCTCGGTAACAGTCCTGCCAGGCAGGTGCTGCGATTGTGCAGATTGTACGGGTGAGGAAAGTAAATTAAGAGGTTTGCACAAGCTCTCACACAGTCATAGACAGAATGGTGCTGTTCCCCAGAAGATGTCCCCTTCCTAGTCTCCAGAGCCTGTGGTCACAACGCACTACAAGGGAAAAGGAACTTGGCCGCTATGATGAAGTTAAGGGTCTGGAGATGGGGAGATGATTCTGGATTTTCCAGGTGGGCCCACTGTACCCATAAAGGTCTTTGTAAGAGAAAGAAGCAGAAGACTCAGGGAAGGAGATGGGACAAAGCAGAGAGGTCTGGAGCTACTCCAGTCCTGCTTTGGAGATGGGGAAGGGGCCGCAAGCCAAGGAATCCTGGTGGCCTCTAGAATCTGAAAAAGGCAAGAAAGCAGATTCTCCCCAAGAGCTTCAGCAAAGAACACAACCCTGATCTGGGGCTTCTGACCTTCAGAACCGCGAGATAATACACCTGTGTGTTTAGATTAGTCGTTTGTTACAGCAGCAGGAGGCTGATCTCACCTGCTAGCATGTGGCAGCAGCAAAGATCCGGGCTTTGTGCTGGGATGGGTAAAAACGTCCTATCGTCTCCCACTATTTGGGACCAACTTCACCTCTTTACTGCTGACCCCAGAGCTGAGAGACGAGTGTCTCCATGTCCCAGCCCCCTGTCGGACCGCTGGCCCCCAACTAGCTCCTGCTCTGGGCAGAACCTTCCTCTCACCTGCTTTTCCTGGGACCCTTGAGAACCATCTCAACCAGTTGGGCGTGGGCTGAGTTTGGGGCCCTGGTGACTCGGGCAGCAGAGAAATGCCGAGAGTCCTCCATGAGCCTGTACATGCATGGGTTTGGCTAAAACAGCGTCTTCACTCCCGGGGACCAGTATCTTCACTGCAGAGAGCTGAAGAGAGACAAAGTATGTGGCTTAGTGTGGACACAGAAGCAAGAGGGTCAGCTCCTCAGGGATCCGTGTGGCCACAGGTGTGTGACGGGGGAGGGAGCAGTGGGACAGCCTCTGCCCAGAGCATCAAAACAGGGCACCCAGCACTCTGGAATAAAGGGCTGGCCTGGAAGGGGGCTTCAGAGACCCCTGGGAAGCAGCGAAGGGGTGATAAAATGGTTCAAGGCCTCTCCATAGAATTTCTGGACTTTGCTGCCACCTTGTGGACAGACTTCAGAACGACAAGGTTGTGGTTCCCTTTGGCCAGAGATGTACACCCCATTCCAGGCCTTAGGCGAGATCTTTCTAAGACTTGAGGGTGGGGTTCTCCCAGACACGCGGAAGTGAATCCCCAGGTTCCCACAGTCCCCGCTGTCATGCGCATGGTGTGTCTCTCTGCTAACAGTTTCGTTCTCTGCAGACAGGGACACAGTGGAGTGGAATGAGAGAGACCTAGTCAGGATCAGATAAGGCGAATGTGTCTTCCCAGAGCAGGAATTCAAATCTGTGGTTTTGAGGAGGAACTTGGTGCAAAGGGGGTGGGAATGTGCAGGCTGAGGGAGGGGGACAGTAATGGGAGTAAAAGAGATGCAAAGGTACGGGGCACAGAGGTCTGAATCCAGCCTGGGAACTTGAGCTCCCACTGGCCTTATGGTGAGTGACAAGCTCACCTCGCCCTGCCCGTCTCTGAAATGGGACGGATGAGAAGGACAAAGGCGTCATCTCCAGTCTCCCTGGGGAGAGCTCTACCCATGCAGAGCATGATGTGAGGAGACGGAGGAAGGGCTGATAGAGCCATGAGCCGTCTCTCAACTGCAGCCTCGTGCTTCCCCGGGTTTCTCCCCATGTTGGGGGCACAGCGCCCACGATACCAATAGGCCAGGTGCTAATATGATCCCCACTTTGCAGACGAGAAGATGGAGGCATAGAGGCGTTCCCGACCCAGTTTCACAGCGGGCGTGTGATGGGGGCCAAGTCACAAGTCTGTGGCTACTACCCTGAGCACCCACAGTGCCCCCCATAACTATGTTACAGAAAGGAATGGGACTGGCCTGTGCAGGGATTGGGCTCCTCCAACTAGAGCTCTGACAGGGGAAACTGAGGCAGATCTTTCCGCCCTGGTCCGTCCTTCCCAACCTAGGTACAGGGCTCTTTCTTTCAAGGCTGCTCAAAAATTAGATTCTGTTCCTTCCCTTTCAGACTCCCAATCTAATCCTTGTCAAGGTGATTATCAGGAAGTTCTTGCTACAGTCTGACCTCACACTTCTTCCAGCAGGTCCAGTCCGTTTATATAAAGTCCCAGAGAGAAGAGAGAGAAGAAGGGGCTGTGTTTCAGAGAGGGGGTATTCTTGGTCTCTAAACCACGGTTTAATTCTCTAACCATGACAGGGCTGGCCAATCACAAGCATTAATGGGAGAGCTTAAATTATAGAGGACCAAGTTAGCGAAAAGAAAAGAAAAAAAAAAAAACCCACCCAACTCCCAGCCACTGGGACTTGCAGCTGATAGGTAATTATCCGCTGTTTGTGCGCAGTTAGGGCTCCCCGGCCCTGACTGGTCAGGACGGACAGTGTGGGCCAGGGGGCGGGGGGCAAGGAGTTGGTGTTGGGTCAAGACAATTGTGGGGGGCCCATCCAGACCCTTCTCTACTTCTTTCCCCGCTTCCACCCCTCCACTCCCCTCTAATCAGAGAGGAGCTGCCCTCTTTGCCCACCACCCCTCCCCAAACACTGGGAGGGGAGAGGGAGTGATTAGCATGGGGCATTGTCCCCGGATAATGGGCCCCAGCTGCCGCATGAAAGCAGAGACAAAGCGCCTGGCCGCTCCACGTGCATTATCCCCTCGTTAAATCTCTGTTATTAGATTAGATTCAAAATGTATTGATTCAGAGGCTGAGGGGAGGTGGGGGGAGGGAGGAAAAGCTGGCTGGTGATTGCTGAACCCCACCCCTCCCCAGGCTCCCTCCGCCTTCACCCCACCGGGGAACTTTCCCTCTCTCCTATTCTTAGAGAAATCTCCCGTATCCTGACTCTGAGCAGAGCTCCTCTCCCTGGACTGTCCTGGAAACCAAGGGAGGTCTACTCGTGTCAGGAGGCCTGAGGTCACTAGGCCCAGGTTGCTACTGACCTGGCGGAAAGGCAGCCTCCCCAATGGGATGATGTCAGTGGGCTCCAGCCACGAATCCAGAGGGCTGGAAGGGTTCACGCTGGCTACTTTCAAGACCTTCAGTGGGATCTTTGGCACAGACATGACAGGTTTGGAAAACAGGGTGAGTGGGAAAAGGAGGTGAGAGCAAAAGTCTTGTGGGTGGCGAGGGAAGGCCGCAGGAGAGGAGTGGAGAAGACTAGAGAACCAGCAAGCTTCTCAGAAACACTTCCAAAGACATAGGTGGTTTCTGGTTTTCTCATGAGAGGCAAAGAGCTGAACCAGCAGGAGGAAGGAAGGGAGCAGGTTCTGGGAGACAGAACAGGCGGGAAGGAAATTCTGGATGTTCTCATATCCCAGACAGGGTAAAGGTCTCCTTGGGAGAAGACCAAGATCAGTATTGACGGACGAGAGGTAGTACACTGGGGGTTCTCTGGCCCTGGGCCTCAGCTTCCTGTCCCTGGGCAGCACAGTTAGGATGTCGGATGGATGAGCTGATTGGCTGTGGCTAGTGGGGCAGAAGAGGTTCCACGTGGCGGCTCATTCTCAAGGTGGTTAATTGGCTGCCTCGATGTTGGGCTCTGTTGCCCCATTGATTGTGGGTGAAGGGTGGGGAGGGGGGAGATGAGGAATCGATAGGTTGATTAGTGTCTTACTAGCTCTCTGGTCGGACACTTTGTCAATAGCCACCCACTTACTGACCAGTGGTGCATCGACAGTACTGGCCTGTCCACCTTTCTCTCTGGCCTGAGGCATAAGAACCAGCTGATGGCAGGAACCAGCCCCACCAAATCCTACTGGAGTGGGGCAACTTTTGCTCCCAAGACCAGGCTCCAAATATGAGCTTCCAACACCATTCCGAAAGAGCCCAGTCTCTGCTCAGTGGGAGGCAAGAGCTGTGATGCAGCCAATCCCCAGCCCCCACAGTCTCCTGCTTTCTGCTGGAGGTCCCTGATATCCTCCCCAAAACAGAACAAAGATAAATTTAAATCCCTAATTAACAGCAGAGGTACATACGTCAGGGGTGGAAATAACAGGTGAAACTTCATTCCCAATTCCCCCTTAGGAACGAGCAACCAGTTAAATAATATTTAATGAGTTCATTTTGCATGTTGGGGAACATAGGGAGAAGCTGAGAGAAGCTAAAACAGATTCAGTTCCCTTCCACGGTCTGCAGGCTCTCCCAGTCTTGAAGATCCCAAGGGCCCAAGGTCTGGCGCCCTCCTAGCCTCCCAGGATGGTCTGCAGTAGAACTGCTCTTTGGGATCACAAGAAGGTATAAGTTCAGGTGTTCCATACTGAAACCCTCATGACTGGCCGGCCCAGAACATTCATCCCAGATACTCCTCCTTTGGGGTCCTTTCCCTTTAGACTGGCAGGTTCAGTCCTTCTCCCCCATATATTCCTCCGAGTGACAGGCAGCCTAAGGGCTGGAAAGAGAAAGGGTGGCCCAGAGAAAGAGTCAAGCAAACATTGTGACACTCAGGTCACTCTTGCCGGATTCTAGTATTTCTCTCCTCTGAATGCTTGTCAGATGATGGAGTGAGGGAATTGTAGAGTCGTGGCACTCCTCAGCATGTCTTGTAAACCCTGGTGTTTAGGAGAGGGGACCAGGATATGAGACGTAACACCAAAGACCTTGCACCCAACTCTGCCTCTCTCAACGGTCCTGCTTTTGGGTGAATGTGCCCAAAGCTGGCTGTGGAGAGTTCCCAAAGGAGATAGTTAAAGTCAAGTCCTGGCTTTCC
The DNA here is from genome assembly GCF_022355385.1 of Mustela nigripes. Lineage (NCBI taxonomy): Eukaryota > Metazoa > Chordata > Mammalia > Carnivora > Mustelidae > Mustela > Mustela nigripes. The sequence continues at coordinate 94,920,428 of NC_081557.1, forward strand.
TCCATCTTCCAAAGACTAAGACCAGCAAGTGCTGGCCGTGGTGCTGATGTCCCTGCCTCCACCACGGGATCCGCTAGCAGGGAGAGAGTTCTCTCCCAGCTTCTCCCAGAGTCCAGGAACCAGGAATGGTAACAGGACCCGAAGAACACTTCCAGCATCTTCCTAGGGGTTAACAGAACTGACCTTCCGGCTCCTCACCTTTCCATTGCTAAGTGGTGGTGGTCCTTATCCGCCCACCTTAGATTCTACCTCCTACTGTGTCTTCTTACAGCCCCTGTTTGGTCAACTCCTGATTCACTGGGGGGCAGGAAGCACCCAACAACTGAAACCACGGATAATGCCTCTACCTCCTTTCCATCAGTAACTTTAAACTTCTTCTTCCCCCCACCCAGTTGCTGACAAAGTGTTAAGAAGTGAGTCTAGCAGGCGCCTGGGTGGCTCAGTGGGTTAAGCCGCTGCCTTCGGCTCAGGTCATGATCTCAGGGTCCTGGGATCGAATCCCGCATTGGGCTCTCTGCTCAGCAGGGAGCCTGCTTCCTCTTCTCTCTCTGCCTGCCTTTCTGCCTACTTGTGATCTTCTCTCTGTCAAATAAATAAATAAAATCTTTAAAAAAAAAAAAAAAAAGAAGTGAGTCTGGGGGGGCACCTGGGTCACTCAGTGGGTTAAGCCTCTGCCTTTGACTCGGGTCATGATCTCACGGTTCTGGGATGGAGCCCCGCATCAGGCTCTCTGCTCTGCAGGGAGCCTGCTTCTCCTCCCTCCCCCGCCTGCCTCTCTGTCTACTTGTGATCTCTGTCTGTCAAATAAATAAATTCTTTTTTAAAAAAAAAAGTGAGTCTAGGCCTTCACTGTATTCTGTTGCCCCCTCTGCCCTTTCCCCCTCCCCCCGGGGTCCTCTGACATAACAGGAGCGCTCTGGGAAGCGGCCACAGGTGAGGCGAGGCAGGAGCCATTAAGGTCGGGTCAGCCTCAGGAGGTGCAGTCAGCCCTGTGTGGTAGAGAGCTGGTTTGCCTCAAATCTAAAACCAAGGTTGAGGGAGATGGGCCGAAGTCCAGAGTGCCGTATGCAGGGAGGGGACAAGGGGAAACCGAGGCTTGAGGCATAGATGAATGGAATGAAGGCAGGGGACGCCTGGGTTGGTCCTGATCTACGGCAGCATATTTTAAAGCCATGGTAAGTTGGGGGTGGGAGGCGGGGGTGGAAGGGTCTTGAACGCCAAGCGTTCTGGTGAAGCCTCAGCCCTGGTTCAGAGTTGCTGAGACGCACTGGCTTTGGACAGGGTCTCGAAGACGTCTGTGGCTCCCTCTGGGCCCTGCGCCCCATCCCTGTGCTCACAGCGCCTGCCGCCCCTGCACCCCTGCCAGGCCATGCCCACTCAAGAATACTGCCAGATGGACCACAGAGCGATGAGGGTGATGCTGTAGGCCAGCACCGCCACCAGGTAGACGCGGAACAGCAGCCTGTCCAGCACGGAGCCCACGCGCAGCCACTCCCGGGCCACCTCTCGGCTCTCGTCCCTCTTCTCCAGGAAGCGCCGGATGGAGGCCAGCTCCTGCAGCAGCCCTCGAACTGCCAGCGAGGCCTCCCGCGGTGGTGGCGGGGGGCTGTCTCGGCCCCTGGGGGTCTTCTCCAAGTCCCAGGGGTCTCCCAAATGGCTGCAGTGGTTTCCCACGTCTGGAAAAAGGGTAGCGCATTGGCAAAGGAGGGAGTGTGAATACCATCCCTTCTGCTTCCACGGTGGCTTGGAGAAAATGTTACGAACAGCTTTGGACAGAAAGGCTAGAGAGGTTAACTCACCAATATGTGGACCCACCACATGACTTAAACAAATAAGGAAAGCAACACCGTTGGAGACTCTCGCGTACCCTTCTCACTCACATCTTCCACCCTCCCCGCAGGTCACCGAGATCAGGACTCTGGTGCTTATTTCCTCCCATGCATGTTTTTAAAGGCCTGGGCTTCCTCCAGCAATTTGGTATTATTTCATCTGAGTCTCATAGCCCATGAGAGAGGCTGAGTAGGGGTGATAATTACTTGCACATTTTACAGGAAGGGGCTAAAGCGCACAGAGGGTAAGTGAGGAGCCTGTGGTCACACCCAGGACATCATTTAAATGTGAGGCCACCAAGGCCTGAGGCATCTGGGCTGCGAATCCACGGCCCTCACCGGTAGGCCGTGACTCCAACCCTAGGCCTTCTGCACCAGGAAATCTGTCTCTAGCTACAGCCACCTTGCAGGCGAGCAGATAAGCTGGGCATGAGGCTGGTGTACCAGCGCATCCGTTCAGGGTGACGGCCACATTACCGTCTGTAAAAGGCCTAGGTCTTGCCAGAAGGGAGGACAAAAGCGGGTGCAGTGGTTAGGAATAGCAGCTTAGCAGCCGATGGGCCTGTGTTCCGCTCAGTTCCCCCAGTTCCTGGTGCTGTGACTTAAGGGCAAGCTATTTGACCGTAAGCTTCTGTTTCCTCATTTGACAAATGAGGATGGGAATGCTATTAGGGGGCCTGAGGATGGCCTGTGGTGATGCACAGAAGATACTCATGCCTGGCCCAAAGCGCTAGACAAATACATCAATGAGCCACAATGAACCCTGCCCACCACCACCAGGTAGTGGCTGTAACGATGTCTCAGGGAAAACTAATGCCACAGTCCGTGTCCCAGGCATCCCCATCTGTCCCATAGGTGTTTGAAATTCAAAGGGGCCTGGTCTCTGAGCTGATGGAATGCAGGAGTTTTGGTGATCCTGCTGCAGAGCTCGCCCTGCTGGGGAAGAAGTCCCGTTGCTGTCTGAGGAGCACACATTTGCTCCCTGTTAGGACCCATCTCGGAGAAGGGCTCTTCTCAGCCCCGAAATCTCAGCTTCCAATGTGCTCTGCCCCTGGAACTCCTTCCTTCTCCCTACCCATCCCCGGGATGATGAGAGGAGGTGAAGGCATGGAAAGGGTCCCGCTGATGCCGCAGCTGAACTCTGCTGCCTTCCCATGAGGCCGGGGATGGGGGGTCATGAGCAGTTCTGGGGCACAGAGCCCGTCTGCCCCAGCTTTCCCAGAAGTGGGACAGTACCCACTTCTGAGGCCCCGCCCAGACCCTGGCATATCCCGCCACGGCAGCCAGAGGCTCTCTACCAGGTCCCCAGGCCCAGGCCCCGGTGTGGGAACCTCTCTCCTTCTCTCACCTGTGCAGTCGTCAGTCTTGGTGGCTGGGGAGATGACAAGGGGCCTTCGAGAAGCCGGTTGCTCCCCGAGGCAAAGGAGAGGTGCCACCCGCTCCAGAACCAGGTGCCGTAGCCAGGCGGGCACGGGCTGCTGCAAGTCCTGCTTGTGCACCAGCCGCACGATGAAGATGGTCTCAGCCAAGCTCATCACCAGCAGTGCCATGCACACGACGAAGTAGACTCCTGTGCACATGGGGCGGGGGTGAGGGACACACAGCGCAGGTGGGAGGGGGCTGGTTTCTCGGTTCCTCGGCCAAACTGCATGCTTGCCCCGGGGGGGGGGGGGGGCTTACCAATGAGGGGAGTGCCAATGGCTGTGGCCGGCAGCGTGTCCGACACGATGATGAGGAAGACGGAGTAGCCCAGGAGGAGCGTGATCTTGAAGGAGACCCTCTCGCCGCTGTCTGGAGGCAGGTAGAAGCCCACGATGTCCATGAGCATGAGGAAGATACTGGGTAGCAGCAGGCTGACCGCATAGAACAGGGGCCGCCGGCGGATGACCACCTAAGACCAGGACGGGAGCTTGTGGGGGAAAGCTGGGGCAGACGGGCTCTGTGCCCCAGAACTGCCAGCCCCTCCCGGACCCCCTCGCTTTGTGAGCTTCTGGGCCAGACTGCTGAGAGAGGAGACTGGGCCGACCTCACATCCTGTCTCCAGATAGAGGCCTGTGGCAGCCAAGGAGCAGTAAGGGACAGCTTACTTACATAGGGACACTCCTTACTCCCCACTTACTTCCCCGAAGTTCCAAGGCATGAGTGCGGCCCTTGGGCTAGGGAAAGGGCTGCAGAGATTCTCCCCTCCGGCCCCCACCCCGTGCCTCCTGGATTCCACGTGGGTCTCACGACCCCCAGCTCTGGTGGGCGTCCCCCTGTGCCCACCCCAGTCCCACTCACATAGAACTTCATTTCTGCGTAATGGCTGCTGTCCTCCAAACTGAACTCCCGGAACTGGGTCAGCACCCCCAGAAGCTCCCACTCGCCCTGGTTCATGAAGACGGTCTTGTCGAGCTTCACCTTTTCCGGCAGGCGCCACAGGGAGATGTTGATGTCCTGGACTGAGAGGCAAGAAAGCAAGCCAGCTCTGGAGGCTGCAGACCCTGGGATGGGGCTTAGCTCAAATGAGGTAACAGTGTACACGGTACCCACCTAGGGGGGGCAGTAGCGAGGGGAGCGACAGTGTGCATGAACACACACAGTGAAATGCGAAGAACCAGAACCAACAAACGACTTATTAGAAAGCCCCCCCCCCCCCTATCTCCTTCTCTGTCTGTATGTCTGTATGTGCTGTGCACATCCCCCTTCCAGACCTATGTTTCCATTAGGGTCACCTACTTATGAAATGAACAAAAACCAACATTCTTCACCTTTCCCCGATAGAGTTGCCTGCCCTTCAACGAGATCTAAGGTCTCGGTCAGGTTAAGCATCTAGGTCTTGATTTCGGCTCATGCCATGGTCTCAGGATCCTGAGATTGAGCCCCACATCCGTGCCGAGCATGGAGCCTGCTTTAGATTCCTTCTCTCCCTCTCCCTTGTCCCCCATCCCCACGCATGCGTGTGCACTTTCTCTCTCAAGAAGAAAGAGAGAGAGAGAGAGAAAGAAAGGAAAAATAAAGGAGAACTAGGGAAATAAGTGAAACCTTCACTTAGAGAATAGCAGTTCTACTCGTCTGCATCCCTGCTGGAGAAACAGGTACATCCTAGAAGGTCGGGAGTGTCCATTACAGCAACATATGGGGAGAGGTACGTGTCCATCAATGAGGAACAGGCTTACTAAACTGCGATGCCTCCAAACTCCAGACTACTCCATAGCAGACATTTATGGGAAACATGTAAATAGGCACTAACTCGGAAAAACGTCCAAGACCTCTCACAGAGTGCAAAGAACCAGGTAGCAGTAACATAAATGATGCATTTCGTAAAATGAAAGTATATGAAATAAATTTCATGGGCTTTCCACAGATGTGTCTGCCCGTGTATAGGCCAAGCACAGAGAAGGATCTGGAAGAATGTGCCATATGAAGCTTATACTTATAAGAGCTGTGCCATCCTGGTGTGGGGAGTTTCTGGGGAAGAGTTTGGGACTGAAGGTAGGTAGAGGTCAAAAGTCTAAGATTATTTTTAATTCTGGTTTTTGCCCAAGGAAGTTGTGTGTTACCTTGTAATGTACAGTTAATGTGATAAAATCAGACAGAAGTGAGGATGCCTTTCTGCAGGAGTGTGACGCTCTCCTCACTGGGATTTACTGAGCCCCTGGCATTCACCCACTAAATAAAAGAGGCCGAGCCCCTTCTTTTGTGCCAGGCACTGTCCTGGGGACCCATCGCTGGGTCAGAAATCGTGGTCCTGCCCTCTCTGGGTTTCTCTCTGCTAGAGAAGCAAACGTTGAACAAGCGCCTACATATGCAATGGAAGTGGGGAGAACAGGGTGCTCTAGAACTGGGCAAGGGGGGACCTCATCTGGGAATGAGCCCGCTTTCCCTGAGGCGCTGGGCTGCTGCTGGGTTTGGGAGAGCAGGGGACTTGACCGCAGCAGGAGGTGTTTGGGGGCAAGAGTGGGGCGGGAAGGGGAGCAGGAGATGGAGGAGGACGAGGCAGGGGGCCCAGGAGAGGAAGCAACCTGGGATAAAGGGAGAGAACAAGGGGCTTTGGGGCCTGGAAAGGAAGGCAGCGGGGCTGGAGCCGAACTCAGGGGAGTGTGCACTGGGTTGAGGATGTTGTAGTGAGTCAAGGGGCAGGCCCTGCGAGCCAGGTGAAGAATTCTGTCTCAGGGGTCCCAGGAAGCCACTGAGGCTTTTAAGCTAGAGCTGGGACAAGGTCTGATTTGCATTTTAGTAAGTTCTCACCATTTGCTATGGGGAGCATGGATTGGAGGGGACTGGCCAGGAGATTACTGCAGAAGGCGGGGGCGGTAGTGTGTCCGTGGAGAAGACAAGTGAGGGATACTTAGGGCCACGTCCTGTCCTGGCCTACTGAGTGTCCTGCTGCAAGTTTACACAGTCTCATTGGACCCTGGAGACAACCAAGGCAGCAGCAAGGGCAAGCACGGAGCCCTGTCTGGAGGAAGAGGCCAGGCTCAGCGGCATTAAGAAAAGAAACAGGAAGTTACTTGGATAAAGGAGAGAGCCTCCTAGGGGGTGCCCCCCTCCGCCATGCCCTGTCCCCTCCCATGCCCTGCCCCCTCCCGGAGCCCCGTGCAGCACTCACTGGTGTGCAGCCAGCTGGTGAAGGTCAGGGAGCAGTTCTGCACATCGAAGGGGAAGTTGTAGATGTCGAGGCTACAGGCAGTCATCACCTGAAGGGGCTTGTAGTTCTGGACCTCGCCATGATGCCCAACGTACACATATGGGATACTTGGAGACTTCCCCACGTCCACACTGGCCAGGGAAGAGGGTCAGTTTGGGGGGTTCAAGAAGCAGGTCAAGCTCTGGGAGTCTGAAGGTTTCTGAGCAACCCAGCAGGGATAGAAATTCAGGAAGGGTCTGGGCAGCAGGACAGCCTTCCCAGTTGCCTTCTCATCTCTTCTAGGCTTTCTTACCTGCCATTGTCAGGGTTACCTTCCAAGCAGGAAAGGGCATTTCTCCTTCATTCCCTTGGCAACCTCGCCACAAAAGGCAGGCAGGGAATCCGTGTACCTCACAGCCACTGGCTCTAACACACATGCGCGGTTGTCCCTATGCCCCCACCCCCAGCCAGGCAGAGCTTAGTCTCAGGAGTTGGCTTAGTGGCAATGGGCGGTCTCAGTGGGAAAGCAGGACCTCGGGTTCCATCCTGACCCGGGCTTCCCTTTGCTCCCCATCCCTAGTAGTCCTTTAAACATGAGAATGATCTGGCCTGGAGGAGAATCAACTAGAGAAATCATGGCGAAGAAATGAGGCAAGGTGGGAAGTTCTGCAAGACTTAGCCCCACTCTCTCGGTAGATCCCCAACCCCTAAGCTCTCCCAAGTGGCCACCGTGGCACGGAATGGCCTGAGCTGGGCGTCCCGAGCCTGTAACCTCCTGTGGAACAAGGCTGAGAGATGAGAAATCAAGATTCAGGCTGCTTCCCGGTTTAACTGGAGACCCAGCCAGGAACTGGGATCCCTGCGGCCTGAGCGGCGCAGGTCATGGAGCTCCAGGTCAGCTGCCTTTCCTGAAAAATAGAGTGAGTGGGACCCCAGGCATCGGACAACACAGTGTCTACTGAGTGGAAGGCTACTGGCCCTGGGCCCCTTCCCCCTTCCTTCTGTCTCCCCCAGCCCTCTCCATGCCCTGGCTCTCAGAAGCCCAGGCAGCAGAGCCGGAAGGAGCCTGAAGGATGGAGGGAACGGATGTTAGCTGGGGGCCCATGAGACAGTGTTCAGCTGCTGGTAATAAAGGGTGGGAGTACCCACTTCTCACTGGGCGTGCAAGCTGGAGCCAGCCAGCCACTGCATGACTTGAAAGGTCTGAGCCTCTCCAGCTCCAAATCGCCCTGTGACCAATGTGGTGACCCCTGGGGCACTACACCCCTTTTGGTAACGCAGCTCCCTCTCATTCAGCTACTGTTAACAGTGGGGATTCATTCCTCAGCTTCCCTCCCCCAGGAAGAGGGCCCTCGGACCAAGAAGAGCAAAGTTTCAACATCAGGCACAGAAAAAAGGAGTTTTTAAAAAGAAAAGAGAAAGAAAAGAGAAAACAAACCAACCACAAAGTGGAGTTGGGGCCCAAGACAATTCCTACAGTCCCCTGACAGTGCTGCCAGCCTGGGTGGGACCTCTCCTGCCCTGCAGAGCCGTGTCCCCACGCCCTGTCCCTCCCCAGCCCCGGAGGCACCGGGCAGCCCAGGACTGGGGGGCAGCACTCACAACTCATTGATGAGAATGTCTGGGACCCAGATGTTGTCGGTGGGGACGGACAGCTTGGTGATGTTGTCAAAGTCCTCAGGGTTCCACTGGAGAAACTCGTCAGTCCAGTACTAGGGGAAGAGTGGGGAGGGTCACAGGCAGCCCCCTCCATCTTGGGTGGGGGGGGACATCGGCAACTTGGGGTGATGTCACCGCTCAGGGGGAATCTGGGTATTGGTGTCCCCGATCACTCGGCAGTACCCGAGAGCTCCCATCTCTGTGCTCACACACTCCCGGCACGCAGGTATGACCCAGGCAGATGAAGCCTTGCCCAGGGAAGGCATGCGGCCATTTCTCCTGTTTGAACAGCCCAGCTGCCAACCGTGGGCTCTTAGACAGATAGCCTCTTGGGTCTTGGTCTGCTCACGTGTAAACTGAGATAATAACACGTACCTCACAGGTTAGAGATGGTTACTGTTAAGTTGGGATCAATGCATTGCTCACCATCCTGTCGGAATGACTGATCTAAAATGTCAACTTAATGGTGTCACTCCCTCGCTTAGAACTCCAGTTGCCAACTTTCCCCTTGGGATAGAGTTCGACCTCACGGCCTACAATGGGCCGCATCGTCCGACCCCCCCAGCATTCTCTCTAGCCTCGTGAATTCTGCCTCTCTGTAGCTTCTCACCTCCGGCCACGGGAGGGGAACCCTCCACATCTCTTCTCACCACGCTCCCACACCGCAACCCCCGTCTTCACCCCTGAGGGAGGTCTTCCTCGTCCCTCCAGACTTTACCAAGGCATCTGTCTGCTCCCTTCTCCAGGAACCTTCCAGGACCCCACAGCCCAGGTGGGGTGTTTAGGTGCCTCCTCTGCTCCCGTGGTTGGCCTCTTGTTCTTGCTGCATTCATGGGTCTGTCCATGTGTGGGGGCCCCCTAGACTGTGAGCTCACTGAGTCTAGTTTGTGTCTCTGATTCTGGCCCCTTAGCATAGTCCCTGAAACACGAGAGGCTGGTGTCCCCTCCCTGCTGGGCCGACAAGTGACCCTGAGGTCCAGGGGTGGGACCTAAGCCCGAGGTCCCAGGAAAGGGGCTCCCGCCTCCCTTTTTGGGCTGGGCCCTTTCCCTTGACACAGGTGTGTGCCACAGTGAGAGATCTCTGTGAGGCCGAGGGGCGCCGGCGGGAATCCGCGCTCCCGCGTTTTCCTCTACCCCACTCTCTGCCCCATGAGCGGCTGGCAGTGGCGAATGTGCATGAGGAGTGGGAGGGGTTTAACTGATACCCTCATGTGCCAGGAACCAGCCCTGTCCTCCTGCCCATGCTCTCCAGCCACTGGGGTTCCCTCCGGCTCTCATGACCACCCCCCAGCTCAGGGGCTGCCCGAGCAGACCAGCCCGCAGACAGCAGCCTGTGCTGCTGGCCTCCCTCCCTGCCGGCTCCCCACAGACGTGCTATAAAGGCCTCAGAGAGTTTCCACCAGCGCTGGAGTGACGTGGGTCAGAAACCGAGTGGGGAGGTGGCCGAGGGGGGAGGACTTGGTGGATGGAGTCATCCCCTGCCAATCGCCCAATTTGGTTGTCATTGAATCTGGCGTAATAGATGGAAGAACTTTCTAGCAAAGAGAGTTGTCTGAAAGTGCAGTTGCTGCCCACTGAGCTCCTGGTCACTATAGATAGTCCATCAACAGTGGCTGGGCAAGTTGTTTGAGATGCTGTGAAAATCCCCGGAAACCAGAGGGGTCTGGAGGATTCCTCCTCCACTGACAGACACGCTTCCTTCCACTGCCAGTCCTGAGATGAGAAGAGCCCAGACTTCTGGGCCTCAAGAGTCTGCTTCCTAACCTCTTCCCTCCCTCTCCCTCATCAAGGCCTCTGAGATTCCGGATTCCTTTGAGATGGAGGAATCCTTCCTGTCAGGGGAAGCCCAGATCTCAGGACAGGGCGGTGGGCGCGCGGTTGGTGGCTTACCTGCCGGTACCAGATGTAGGTGGTCAGAACCTGGTTCTTCTCATCCTGTGAAGGGAAAGGGAGCTCAGCTTCGGTGGCCCTGGGGGTGGGCGTTCGCCCTGCACCCACACCCCAACAGGAGCTGCTGCTTTGTGTCCCTAGTTCTTTGGGAAGTGAGAGTGAAGGAGAGGGGAAAGGGAGCCAGCCAGGAAGAGGTGGTCTTTTACTAGACACATCTAGAAAGAAACCAATTCTTCAAAAAATTTCACATATATATATATATATATATATATATATATATACACACACACACATTCATATATATATATTCCATACATATAAAATTTCATATATATAGGAAAGTGTATATATATATCTTCTACTATTTTCTATTATTATGCATATTACATGTATACATCTCTTATATTACATGTATTTTATGTATATAATATACATAATATAGAGATAAGAGGAGACCTATAGACAATATCTTCTCCCTGTTATATGTTTTTACGTATCTGTATGCCTATGTCCGGATCTGTATCTCCTTCCTGCCCTAGTGTGCCGGCAAGAGGGACAAGACCTCATGGAGAACAAGATTCATCACTGGTTTCGGATTCATTCTGCAACAACCCTTTAGCAACACCTGCCGTTTATGGGGGCGCACGTAACACAGCTTGGGCCTAGAGAGGAATAGGGCAGTTTGAAGCCTCACAGCACTCACACGGAGACGTCGTGACCGTGACACACTGAGTGGAAAGTGGGTCTCTAGCCATAAGGGTCAGGAGAGGCAGACACACAGGTGACCCCGTTCTCTGGTTTGGGCAGCTGTGCAGATGTTGGGTGATATCATCTGTCCTGACACGGGTCTGTGCCAGGTCACAGGTACTCTGAGTCCTTGAATGGCCACTGTACTGCGCAGGGGGTGACTTGGCCTTCCGTGGTCTCCCACCCCTAAAGGTCCACCTCCGAGCGGGGCAGGTTGGGGCCCAGTGCTCACCACGCTGAGGATGGCATAGATAATGACGTCGATGGCCACGGTGGTGGGCTTCCTCCAGTCCCGCACGGGCCGCACGCCCTTCTCGTAGTTGGCCATAAGGTGCTCCGATAGCCTCAGCAGAGCTGGCCTGGAGCTGTTCTGGGCCTGGAGGGGCCTCCAGTGCTTGGCTGGGGAGAACAGTTCACAGTGGGCCTCAGAGCCTGAGGCTTCCCCCCGTTCTCTTGCCCTGGTTTGAAAGCTGTTAAGAGAGAAATGTCTCTACTATTTCCATCTCAGATCCCCAGGTCTGCCCACTGACTGAAATTCCCATGATTGGGACATTTTGTCTATAGAGAAAAACAGATCTGAAGCTATTGTCTCCTCAAGGTGACAGGTACGCTCCTGTATGTGAGGGGGGATGCTCGCCTGGCTGCAGAGGCCGGACCGCAAGACAGGTAAGGTCTAAGGAGGCCAAGGGCTGAGGAAGGCTGAGAGCAGGTGCAAGCTCAGAGGCGGCGGGCCTGTGGAGATGGACGAGGGGCCCCGGGGAGCCAGGGAGGAGTGGCCCCAGGACGTGGTACCGGGGCTACAAGAGGAAAGGCTGCTCCAAGCACACAATCTCTAAGCCCCAAGGTCCGCATGAGGGTTTGCCTTGGTGTCTGCCCTTGGCTCCCTGACCCCGGCCGCTACTGACGAGGAAAGAAGGGAGCCATTCCAGGAACACTGACGTTCCTTTCCCTTCCTGCAGAATCCCCCCCTCTCAGCTGCAAACACACACTCCCAGGGGCGGGTAGGGCAGCACTCCTTCAGAGGTGTCCTGCTCTGCTCTGTGGGCAGATCTGGTGAAGATAGGAAGCGGGTTAGGTGTGGGGTGGACAGGAAGTGGGGAGAAACCGAGTTGTCCCCAGAGCCGGAGGCCTAGAGGGACCAGAGAGCAGAAAACCCAACTTCTAGGCCTCTCCCCATTCTATGGGGGTTTCATGTGTACCTGTCACCCCTCTGGGAAACAGCAGAAGCATTTCCTGAGAGATGCCAAGAAGTATGAAGGTGAAAGGCACAGGGGAGAGAAGGGGAAGGCCCCAGGGGGCCAGGGCGTGGGCTGTGAGAGGAAGAGATGGGTGCCGTCTGTGCTGTTGCCCCGGCAGGTGCCTCTCCCTGCCCTGTCCCTGATAAACTCTCCGTTTCCCTCAGAATGACAGAGAAGAGCAGAGAGAGGCAGGAGGCCAGAGACCATTTATTGAGTGTCTCCTGTGGGATAATCTCAGGGAACATATTATTCAATTCGATCTCGAGCAGCCCCCTGGGGCGGCTGTCATGACAGCATCGTTGACAGAGAAGAGTCCCCAAGGCTCAGAAAGGTGGGTCCTGGGCCTGCGAGTGGAGGAACAATTTCAAATCCCCGTCTCTGTGGGTCTTACCAGACGGGCCCCCACAGGACTCGGGGCGAAAAGCTGTTGCTGGAAGGGACAGCACTTCTCTTCAGCCAGGGAAGCCCCAGACCAGGGTCTTGAAAAGCAGCCTGGGGCGTTTGTCCCTCTGAACTTCCCCACGGACAGCTCAAGAGAGGAAAACCGTCGTGTGTTTAAGCTCTTCCTATCCGTCCAGCCCCGAGACGGCATCCTAACTGTGCTCCGGCCCCAGCTCCATCCTGGCTCTGGATGGGGAGATGACCTTCCGGAATGGGGAACCGATATTGTTTGTAGCCAAAGGAAACAGATCCTTTGGTGACCCCAACCCGGGAAGGCAGGCAAGGGTGGGTGGGGGAATGCGAGAAGTTTGGTGTCGCTGGAGTTTCGCTCCGGAAGGGAACTTTGGGAAAGGAGGCCCAGGGAACCCATGCAATAAGACTAGGGAAGTCGAGGAAAGATGGCTATGTTTGCTCTGGTCTCCACTCTGTTGCGAAGGCGCTTTCTGACCTTGAGTGAATGACTGCCCCTCTCTGGACCCCTGCATTCCCACTGACAACAAGAAGGGGTAGACTGCCTCAGCTGCAAGGAACCTTGCAGATGTCATTCCATGAGTCTAGGGCAGGGCAAAGGACAGAGAAGCCCCTCTCTGGCCTCTGTGTACCGGGCTGCTGCTGGGTCCCTCTCAGCAGGTCTGGCGCACCACCCACACTCAACTGCCCCAACTTTGGAGGCGGACCCCAGTCCCTTCAACTCCTCTCATGCTCACCTGCAGCAGGATTCCCTGACTCTCCTGCAACAAACAGCAAACCCCGCTTCCCTCAAGCCCTGGGGGAATCAAGCCCCCACCCCCCCGCCCATGTCTGCAGGGGTCAGCAAGTTGTATGTGCGTGACCGGTCCCCTTACCTTCTCCTTGTGCCAGGAGCATGGGCAGAAGCAAGGCCAGCAGGGCCCGTGGCACCCACAACAGCATGGTGAGCTCTCCCGGGTGTGGGGTGCTGGGCGTGAGCCCAGGGTGAGTCGTGCCAGGGTGCAGCCTGCCCGCGCGCTCCCGGCCTCGTGTGTCCCAGCCCGCCTGCCTCTCCGGGCCGCTTTCCACACCTTCTGAGGCTTCTGCCTCACAGAGCCCCGCCACTGGGGTTGGGCAGCCGCCAGGTTTTCCTGCAATCAGTTCTTCTGCTGGATCAGGTTTCAGGGCGGGAGGGAAGGAGAAGGAGCCAGTGAGAAAGGAGCCCGCCCAGCTGATGTCATGGGGTGGTCTGGCCAAATTCCCCAAGGAGTAACTGGGAGTAACTGCAGGAGCCCCCCCCGAAGGAGGGTGCGTCTGTCTGCGGGGAGGTGTTTGGGCTCCTGCAGTGTGGTTTCATAGCATGGGGTGGGGGCAGGGAGAGGTGAGGTGGTGGGAGCAGGGAGGGGAGGGGCCAGGCTGTGGGAGCAGGAAGGCTCTTCTTTTACACCACGCGGGGGATGAGAGCCCCTAGCCAAGCAGGTGACCGGGCATCTCTGCGGACAGAGAAAGGTTAGCCCATGTCTGCTCTTTTGTCCTTATCGAACTATTCATCTATTTTTTTCATCTAAATATGTAAATTTAAATATTTAAGTAGCAATACATATATTTATCTGTAGTTTATACTATGCAAATATATTAATATATTTAATACATACAAGAATATGTTATTAAAATATAATAGTAACACATGCTTATTATAGAAAAATATGAAGAAAAACTAAAAATCATCCGTGGGCTTCCTTACTACCCAGACACAGCCCCTGTTAATATTTGGCTGTGTATTGCCCTACTATTTTCTTCTGTGATCTATATGCAGTGAAGTCAATATAACAAGCATTTAACTTTGCACCCCACTCCTTTCTTTGCTTAATATCAATTCATAAGCATTCTCAACACTTATCTTTGAAATGTTTTCCTCGAAGGAGTGTTTCTCTTTCCTTTGTAAATCGAATTGGAAATGATCTAGCCCTCAGATCCCTAACTGTGTGCCCACAAAATTGTCTGAGAAGAGTATCACTGTGAGTTGGAGTGAATCCCACTCCTACATCACCATTTGGAGTAGAAGCGGACATTTCCACCTCAAGTGCGTTCAAAGCACAATGCACTTGTATTCAGATCATGGGACCCTCAGTTGCAAAACATTTTTATGCCTTTCACTTTTTTTTCCAGTTGAGTTTAAGGGTGGCATAAGCCGGGAAACCTGGAGGAAAGAGTTTTCTGAATTGCAATTAAGTTAAAAAAAAAAAATCACCTTGGGCAGGGATGAGTCCTTTTTGGCTTTGTCTGGATTTTCCCCCTTATTCATGCACAGGATGGTATCTGCATTTAGCACTATACCTTTCACCAATGGAGTCCCTTCCTATGGCTCTGAGCCAGAGTCTGGTCCTGGAATGTTCAGTCAAGCTCAAGGAGGTTGGGCTACACTTCTCTTAAGTCACATGTTTCCTCACTGCACAACTCAGAAAAACCAGGAAAATCATCTCCAGGATTTCCTTTTAGAGGAATGGAGATGGGGGCAAGTGGAAGGAGAAAATAGGCACCCCCAAACTTCTAAGGAATTTAGAGAGCCAGACCCCACCACCCCAGAATGAACGCATCCAGACTCCCAGCTTGACAACTGGAGAAGGCAAGGCCAGAACCAGGCTGCCCCCAGGCCTCCAGGCTGAGGTCTTGAAGGGGCTCCAAGTTAGGAGGGGCACTTGTGGACCTCTAAATGCATCCTGGGAAGGGGCGCCTGGGTGGCTCAGTGGGTTAAATGCATCCTGGGGCCCAGCATCTGGAGTGATACACAAAGATTCTTAGGCTCAAGCTCACGTCCATCTTTGGCCACTGCCACTTAGAAATCTGCTGCAAATTTCTAGGACTTTTCCTTTTGCTGAGCATTATAAAACCTGCATATGGCATTATATCATTCCCTGATGGGATGTCTTCATATGGCATTACCAGGTTCAGTGCTTAGCAGTAACCCATTTGGGGGTTCACCCTTCTAGAATAAACAATATTTAGCTGTTCCCTTGCATGCCCTAACTACTGCCCCAATGCCCCATTTTGTCCTTCCTAAGGTTCCCTATGTGCACTCACGAGGCACTCCCTCGTCTCTTGCTCCCAGCTGAGACCAGTGTAGCCTGGAGCCCACGCCTGCCGCAGAGCCAAGTCATCTGGAGACAGAGAGCAGGAAGGAGCCTCTGGCCCTGAACCTGTTGAGTGAGGTGCAGAAGCAAGGCAGGGTGAAAAGAAGCAGAAGGTAAGACTACAGGAAAAGGGAGATCTGGAGAAGGAGAAGGGAGAGAAGTAAAAAATAAAAAAAAGGGGCGCCTGGGTGGCTCAGTGGGTTAAGCCTCTGCCTTCGGCTTAGGTCACGATCTCAGGGTCCTGGGATCGAGTTCCGCATCGGGCTCTCTGCTCAGCAGGAAGCCTGCTTCCCTTCCTCTCTCTCTGCCTGCCTCTCTGCCTGCTTGTGATCTCTCTCTCTGTGTGTCAAATAAATAGATAAAATATGAAAAAAAAAATAAAAAAGAAGATGAGAAAAGAGAACATGGGCAGGAAACAGAGAAAGAAAAGCAAGCTAGGAGTAGAAGACCAGGAGAAAAGGAGACACAAAGAGGGACGCAGAAGGAGGAAGAGAAGGCTGCAGGAGAGGCTGAGCTGGGAAGCAGGGGGGTGGGGGTGGGGTGTGGACTGAAGGGGGCTGACCCTCCGACACTGTGGGGGGCGGTGTGCCGAGACCCGTGCAGGGGCAGCGAGACAGCCTGGAGGCCCTGTGCTCTGAGCCCGAAGCCTTCGTTTCTGCGCTGAGCTCCTGGAATCCTCTGGGACTGCCCAAATGAGCCGGGGTGGGGTGGGGGGAGAGGATGTCTCGGTACAGTGTGTGCATTAGAGAATTAGCTCCCTAGGTAATGGGATTAGAGCGAGCCGGGCAGGCCGAGGCCTGGAATGGAGATATATTGCCTGTGCGCCTCTCCGATGTGGCTGCAACGAAGCTTCCCCTGAAGAAATTTCCCATTAATGGGTTTGATGGCACAACAGACAGGGGGCAGCTGGAGCTGCGGCCAGTGGCGGGGTGTAAATTGCCTCCGATGAAACTGCGGAGTCACTTTTGTCCCTTTTAAACAAGATAAAAATTAGTGCGAGGCCTTGATG
Source organism: Mustela nigripes (assembly GCF_022355385.1). Taxonomy (NCBI): domain Eukaryota; kingdom Metazoa; phylum Chordata; class Mammalia; order Carnivora; family Mustelidae; genus Mustela; species Mustela nigripes. The sequence goes on from NC_081557.1 coordinate 94,936,930, forward strand.
AACTCTCCTTGGCCGGTGGGGACGAGGGAAAAGCGAGAGGGCTGGCTAATTTGATTCCGGGCTCTGCCTGCAGACGGCTGGGCTCCTCCCAGGGAGCGGAGGCAGACACGCAGATGGCAGCGGTCCAACGTGGGGACTGAAAAGCCCCAAGAATGCAGGACCTATAGCCCAGGGCCTTCCGTTGTGCTCCCAACACCGTGGCAAGCAAGACTGGGGTCACACGTGTGCTTGGGGCTTTCCAGAAGTCAATCAGCCTGGGTCTAAACCATGAAAAGAGCTCTGTGTCATTAGGTGGTTACGAGCCCAGGCTCATGCCGGCACACGCTGCCCTACCCCTTACCACGGGGCTTGCTCCCATTTTCCAGGTGAAAATACAGAGCCCAGAGGGCCTCCGTGACCTGCCTCAGTTCCCACAGCCAGTTATGGACGGAGCGGAGAACCTGTAGGCTCCTGGCTCCAGCCTTTCCAAGACAGCCGTGTCTCAAATCTGTAAATTTTACTGGTCTTTAAAACTTTTAACACCAAAGAGCCTGACCTTTTAGAACCTATAAACTTAAAAAAAATTCTGCAACCTGGAGTCCCATCTGGCCCCTCTAGGCGCCCGCTGCTAGGGAAGGGCTGGCCTTGCTTTCCTGGGTGTCCGATCACGTCCCAGCATGACTTTTCTCTATCCAGGCCCTGGTCCTTGGAGTGGCCTGTTCTGCCCCACTCCACCAACCATCCCTGCTATTTTCCAAGCTCGCTGTGTGCCAGGCACTGTGCTAAACACATTATCATATTTTGCCTCTATTTCCTATGAAGAAGATCTCATGACTCTCACATTGCAGATAAGGAAATTAAGGTACAAGGAAGTTTACCAACCTTTGTGGAATTATGTAGCTGGTAAATGGAGGGTGAGACATTTGGACCTACAAACTCAAAAACCTGGGCCCACCTTATGCCACAGAGTTCCAGAACATTCTGCAGGCTTGATACACAGGCTAACTGGACTCTGGATCCAATCCCAGGTACAGCTGGGGGTCCCCATGCCTACCTTGATTGCTCTGATTGAAAGGGCAGGCTCATTGGGCTGGCTGCACATAAGCCTATGAATTAAAGATATTTTTATTAGAGAGTAGTCATGAGTAAGAATACATGATAAGTTTATGGACCATTATGTTCGTTGTTTGCCCCGGGACAGAGTGGACTCAGAAATACTGCCCTTTGCCATCCTGGCCCCAACAGAGTAGACCCTGTTTCTGCAAATGCTATGTTATGGGGCTTCACAGTAAATTTGGGACCCAGGAACCTCTGTAGTCCCTCCTCCTGGTAAGGAAGGGATGATAGAGTTTTTGAAGTGTAATAGTACTGTTGAGTCTGGGTGCATGGGTTTCCTTAAAAGGATGGGGTTTTTCTTGTCACCTGTCACCTGAGGAGGCCTTTTGTAGTCCTCCAAGCACACAGGATGGGACTCCTGTGGGAAATGGCACAGTGGAGTTTTTTTTTTCTCTGATTATTGACCTTAAAGGTCAAGGTGGCTGAGTTATTTTAAGGTGCTTATATGGCTACTCTCCCCACACAGACAGACAAGGAGTAGGAATGAAGAAACACAAACAAGGGGCCTGTGAAGTTGTGCTGCTCCTTTGGGACCCTCTAAAGCACTGTGGGGACATGAGGAGAGATTTGGCAGGTCTGGGATAACGGAGAGCTGTGAGGCCTATAAGACCAAGTGTTTCAGTCTGCAAAGACTCCTTTGCTTCCTTCCCCTGTCTCTTCCCTTCATATGTGTTCGTGTGGGAATTCTCAGCCTTGATCCATCACACTAAGCGGGGAGAAGGAAGGGGACTCTGTTCCTGAATTGGCCAGAATGGTGGCAGCAGCAATGGCCTGAGAGAGAAAACACCTGACGAAAGTGAATTCTAAGGGTCTGTGATGGGTTGCTTGGCCCCACTGCCCCACCTGCCTGGAGACATTCCTGCTGCAAAACCCTGGAGATCTGGGAACTTGTCTGCACAGGGGAGGTGGCTGTCCTTCCCTCAGACCATCAGGGAATCATGAGCATGAGAAACAGCAGAGAGGAAGACCTGCCTTTCCTCTCCCCTCCCCTCCTTCCTGGCACAGGAGGGAACAGTCTCACTCCAGATCCTTGCAAGGATCCAAGACCCAGATGCTCCAGCTTCTGAAGAATGTCTCCTTCCTATGCAATGAAGCTTCCCCTCGTACCTCTTTCCCCAAATCTCCATCAAATTCTGTTTGTTGGCCACAAACACACAGCTGACTCCAGGGTGGTCTCCAGGAAGAAAGTCGCCAGGGAAGGTGCATCTAGATAACCAGCAAGCTGGTAGCAAAGCCAGGCCTTATTGTGACTGGTGATGGGTCATTAGCCCAATGGTCACCCCAGAGCTGGACCTGGGGACAGAAGGCCATTTGGCTTAAATTTCTCTTTTCCCTGACTTCTAATTTCTCGAGAGGAAAAGATCAGAGAGGACTTTCTATCCATTCCCTGGCTTCTGGGAAGATTACGGTCTTAATATATTGTTATTAGTATTTTCTGAAAATTTTTCAAAGAAAGAAACCTCACAAGCCCCTTTGGGATTCTGAGGCAAAATCTCCTCTAATATTAAACTTTAATTGCCCTTGGTACCATTTGGATCATTTCCTTTCATCCTGTAGAAATGAGTTCCATCTCCTATCCGTTCTCTCCATTGTCTCTGAGAGGTGTGGAGAACACTGTGACCGTTTCTGGGCTTTTCCAGAGCCCAGCATACGGGTTTTCCATGCATTTTCCTACACGTTCTTTCACTTTGATGGTCACAAGAGCACGCTGAGTGAGGCGACGCGGACCCCACTCGGAGACATGCAGTGACCCGCCCGAGGTCACTCAGCGAACAGGTGGCCGAGCCCGGTTTCAGACCCTAAGCCCAGCAAGGGCGGCGCGCGTGAAGATGGGATTCTCTCTTTTCTCCCTTCTCCCTTTTCCACTCGGGGAAGGAGCCAAGAGACTGTCGTGGTTGTTGCCTCAGCGGCCGTGAGATGTGGAACTGGGGATGGGGTGCGGGGGGAGGGAGACGTTTTCTCTGTCTGCCTGTTATGCCTTTAAATTTCGTACTGTGTAAATATATCATCTCTTAAAAAAAACCCCAAAAACAAAACAACAAGTTGGGTTTTTGAAAGGAAGGCGGAGGAAGAGTGGACTACAAGCCGGCTCTAGCCCTGGTTCCATCGCAAACTTCCTGGGTAGCCCCAGGCAAACCAGCCGAGCTCTCTGTGCCTCACTCATGTCACCTACCAAATGGGAACAAAGGAATAATTGCTCTCCCTACAAAGTTCACCTGTCTGCCAAATTCACAGACTCGTTTTGAGAATCATACAGTTCCGGAATCATGAATCTGGAACGGGAAAGGCAATGCCAGCAGTCCCGGTTCAAATTACGCACGCCCCCTCCCAGGTATTCTGAGACCCGCTCCCTCTTCCCTACCACACAATTACAAAATGTGTAATTCATGAGTCATGAGAAAAGCACAGACTCTGGAGTCAGACTTGACCTCAGATCTCGGTTGCTCAGCTTACCAGACATAGGACGCTGGTGAAGACACCTGAAGCAGCTAACCTCAGTTTTCCCGAGTCCAAAGTGGGCATAAGCACACGTGTCCCCCCACGGGGCCATGAGGCTTTGATGGGCTTGAGCAAGGTAGGGAGGGAGTGTAACACCCCCACGTAACCTAGACTCAGAAGCTACTAGTTTTCTTCCCATTGCAAGCAAAAGGGATCAATAGAATGAATAAAAAAATGAAATAATGGCTTGTGAACACTCTATAAGAGTTAAATACAGCCACTGAGCCTGGAAGGGGTGGGTTGGGGGTAGCTTGCCCTGGGGACGCAGGGTGGAGCCTGGGAAGAGAGGAAGGAACTGGAAAGCGATAGCCTGTCTGTGAGCCTGGCTGCCGTGGCCTGCCTCCAGCATCACCTTCTCAGCGAGACCTTCTCCAACCACCCTATCCAACATTACCCGTCACACGCACGCCCTACAGTCCTTCTGCACGCTGTCTGTCACCATCTCACACCCCACACGCTCGGTTTGTGTATCTTGTTTGTTATCTGTTCCCCCTACCGGACTGTGAGCTCCAAAAGGCGGGGATTTTCCCCATCTCCGCTTTATGGAGGTATAACTGAGAAATAAAATTGTGCAAAGTGTGCAAAGCGGTGGTTGGATACACACACATGCATTGTGAAATGATTACTACAATCAAGTCGACGGGCATAGCCACCTCCTCACACAGTTATCTTCGCGTGCGTGTGAGAAGGCTTAGGGTCGACTCTCTCAGCCAGTGTCGAGCAGACAGTACGGTATCGTCACCTGAAGCCACCAGGCTCCACATTAGATCCTGGGAACTTACTCATCTGATAACTGCAAACTGCACCCCTGGCCGACGTCCCCTCTACCCCAACCCCCAGTCCCTGGCAGCCACCATCCATCCAGTCCCCTCTCTGCTTCATGAGTTCAATTTTCTTCTTCTTCTTCTTCTTCTTTTTTTTTTTTTTTGCTCCCACACATAGTGCGCAGTACAGTCTGTCTGTCTGTCCTGTCTGGCTGATACTCACTTAACATAATCCCCTCCAGGTGCATCACATTGTAAATGGCAGGATTTCCTCTTTTCATGACTGAATAATAAATACTTCGTTGGATACAGAGACCAATTTTCTTTATCCATTCACCCACTGATGGACACTTAGGTTGTTTCCAAACTTGGTTACTGTGAATAAGGCTGACAAGGAACCTGGGGGAGCAGATGTCTCTTTCAGTAGTGATTTCACTTCCTTCAAATATTAAATCCAGAAGTGGGACTCCCGGGTCATAGGGTAGCTCTACCTTTAATTCTTTTGAGGAACCCCCATACTGTTTTCCGCAGTGGCTGCCCTGACTGGCATCCCAACCACGGTGCACAACAGCTCCTTTTGGTCTACCTTCCCACAAATATTTATTTATTTATTTCTGATAACAGCCATTCTAACAGGGCTAAACCTCATCATGGTTTAGACTTGCATCACTCTGATGATTAGTCATGTTGAAAGCATTTTCATGTACCTGTTGGCCATTTGAATATCTTTTCTGAACAGGCATGGGAGAAATTCCAGCCCCGTTCCTAACAAGAGCGAGGCAGGGAGAGCCCACAGCAGGACTAGGCTAAGGAGTTTTCTTCCAACACCACCCAGTGGAAAGGCAGGACCGAATAAGGAAGTCACACGGCCTGCCTGCTTCAGGGACCACGGTCTCATTCCCCTTGACATTTGGGAGAGCAGTCAGCCTAAAAACAAGGTCTTCAACACATCCCAGAAGACACACCTGCTTTTGCACCAATGTCTTCTGGAGGTGGAGACATCACAGAGAGCTCCCTTTGGCCTTAGGAACCATCTAGTCCAGCCTCTCTCCGGCACCCAGATCTCTAGGACATCCCCAACCAACGATCTCTCAGCTTTTGCTTGCAGACCTCCTCCTGAAGAGGAGATCTTTTGTGACCGTGACCGCCCAGCACAGTTTTGCAGAGATCTTTCTTACACTGTGTTTCTCCCCAATGCTCTCCTTTAGGATATTGAGAAGTCTAATTCCTCCTCAACACCAAGTCCTTCCACCATCATGCCCATTCACGTGCTGGCCCAGCCCCTCACTTATGTCAGCGCAGAGCGGAACAGGCAGGACCTGGCTAGGGAGAGCAGAGGCCACACATGACTCCCCTTGGGGCCTGCAGTACGTGTCATCGGCCTGGGGCCTCAGCCGTGCTTGGCGGGGTCCTCTGAATGGACAGAGGAGTGAGCACATCGGTGGGAGCTTCTCCATCTGTAAGGGAAGAAAGTGAATCTCAGGGAAGCTAAGGGACCTCAGCAAGGCCATGCAATTCCCAGCCCCAGGACGAGTTCCCAGTTCGGACGACTTTCGGACATACCGCAGTGTTCAGAGAGCTTGTTTTACTGTGTCTTCTCTCTTTCAGGCTAGGCCCAGTTAACTCCACGGAAGCAGCCCACCTGGGTCCTGTTCCCACGCCGCTCACCTGCTGTGGCCCTACCATCCTTCTGCGCCCTCCATCCAGAACCTTCGCTCTAGCTCTTTACTCTCCCAGGAGCTCCCCCTCCCAGATGTCCGCTTGGCTGATTCCCCCTCACCTCCTTCAGGTCTTTGCCTAAACCTCACCTGTTCAATGAAGCTGGTGCTGACTAATCCGCTTAGGACCTTCACCTGCCTGGTCCCATCTACCCCGCCCTCTTACCTGGCCCTACTTTTTCTTTTGTTCCATGGCCATATCATCCCCTAACATCCTATGTGATTGACATGATGACTCCTTACTGTCTGCCTCCACTGATAGAACGTCAGCACCATGAGGGCAGGGAGCAAGTATTTCCCAAGTACCCAGAACCGTGCCTGACATCTAGTAGGGGCTCAATAAATATTTGTTGAGCGAGTCTCCTACTTGGAGGACCTGGCAGGGCCCCGGGTCTGAACCACCTCCTGTGGGACACAGTAGGTGCTGAATACATGTTTGTTAAAACATAGATTACCTGATTACGTGACAAGTCTATGCTGCTTGTAGCACTGTGTATCAGGTACTTCCTAGATGGCTGGAGGGAGGGAGGTGTCACAGGGTCTCCAGGGGTTGCCACAGAAGTCCTATCATGGCTCTGGCCTAGACGATGCCCCTTATCTCAGGCCCCACAGGAGATGCGTGCAGCTGGCTCACGGTTGCCCTTTTGCTTTCTAGCCCATCTTGGATGGCCCATATGGTAGGCTGGGTAATGGCCCCAAAGAGACTCAGGTCCTAATCCCTGGAACCTGTGACTGTTGCCTTGTGCAGTAAAAGAGAGATTGCAGATGGGATTGTATTAAGGATTGTGAGATAGAGAGATTATTCTGAATTATCCTCGTCGGCCCTATATGGAATCATGAGTGTCCTCCTAAGAGGGAGGCAGAGGAGGTTTGATGAGAGAAGAGAAAGCCATGTGGAAGCAGAAGCAGAAAGCAGAGCTGAGCTTGGAAGGTGGGCGGCCCCTAGAAGCTGAAAAAGAAAACAGATTCTCCCCTTATAGCCTCCAGGATGAACCAGTCCTGCCAACACCTTGCCTTTTACCCAGTGACACTGACTTTGAACTTCTGGCCTCTAGGGCTGTAAAAGAACACCTTCGTGTTGTTTAAGCCGCTAAAGTTGTGGTGATTCGTTACGGCAGCCCCAGGATACACAGCATCCTACAGGCTGCTCCCCCCTTCACAAACACCAGCATAAACCCCCCGTCTGTATTTTCACATCGCCCAAACCTGGGAAACTCAGGCTGGAGTAGACCAGCGCCGCAACGTCCTGAGTAGTTTCAGCCCCTGATAGCTTGATGTTCTGCCTCTAGAGTGTTGTTCCGAGTAAAGCCACCCACTTCCTCCTCCTCCGGAGCTCTCCAAATGCTGTAAATAGACCCTGAAGTGCCTTGCTGGCCTGGAGTAGCTTCCCAGAGAGGACACTTTCAATCTTCCTGCTTCCAAGTATTTAATTAGTCCTAAATGAAGAGTCCTCCAAAAGCGTACAGCACTTTTGCACATTTGCTGACATAATCACATTTGCTGTTGCCTCTGATCATCATCCTGGAAATGTTCCTTCCCTTCTGGCTCCCCTGGAGGTGGTTTCATAAGCAGTGAGAGCAACACCGTTTTCCAAAGCATGTCCCCTGGTCTCACCGGAACTTCTGAATTCCGTAGTGGGATTTGCCACTCCACCAAGTAACGGCTGAGCTGACCAGTCCAGAGTATTCCTGAAGCCCACACGTAATCACCATGATTCAGTGTTTCGTAGTACTTGTGTCCTATGTCCTCTCATCAGGGTGACCATCCTGGAAGGTAGAATTATTATTCCTTCCTTACAAATGAGGACACTGGGGCTCACTCTACAGTGGGAACCCACTGAGCATAGGGGTTAGAAACTGGATATGGTGGTCATTCATTTATACTCCAAACATTCTGGCTGTCCCCCTTTCTGGGTGCTTGGAAAGACTGCCTTTCCTGGTGACATGATATTTAAGTGGTTTGCATGATGAGGACAATGGGACAATGGGTTAGGTTGTGAGCGGAAGAGACAGATATGCCTTTCAGGCCTGGAAAGACCCTTGTGAGGTCTCTTTCCTTCTGCTAAAGTGACCGACAATGTCCCAGAAAGAGGCAGCTTCACCAGCCTGGGTCTCAGAGGGAAGACATGGCCCAGAACTGGAGCTGACCTGCGGTGGGCACACAACATGCTGTAAAGCAATTTGGGGGTCCTTGTTGCTAGCCTCTCCCGATTAACCCAGTTCCAATGTCAGCTCTGCTATTTTCCAGCTCTGTGGCCTTGGATGGACCCATCAGCTTCTCTAGGGCCTGGCAGTGTGGATGGATAGAATCTAGCATAGAGTTCTGGGGAGGAGCTAATGAGATAATAGGAATAAGATGCTTAGTGTTATAGCTGCCATGTAGTAAGTCCTCAGTAAATGGAAGTTGTAGTCACTACAACTAGGGGGCCAGAGTGCCCTAGTTAGGAATGGTTGGAAGGGTATGGGACAAGGAAGGGCTCATGCTTTGGAGCAACTGTTATGTCTTATACACTTGCAGAGTCTTCATTCTAAATGTTGGGCGTCACAATCCCTATTTTACAGAGGAGTAAACTGAGGCTCAGAGAAGTATTTAAGTTGTCTAGCATCATGAAGCTATTAAGTGGTGGCACCAGGATTTGAATTTATGCTTGGGTGACTCTCTCTCCATCATCTTACCTTCCTTGAAAGAGAATTCCCCACCCTCTTGCTCTGTTGGTGGGAACGCAAATCGGGGCAGAAAACAGTATGGAGGTTCCACGAAAAGTTAAAAATAGAACTGCCCTACGATCGAGCAATTGCACTATTAAGTATTTACCTAGAGAATTCAAAAATACTAATTCAAAGTGATACATGTGAGGTGTACATACGAGCATTATCTATAATAGCTCAATTATGGAAGCAGCCCAAGTGCTCATCGATTGATGAACGGATAAAGATGTGGGGTGTATATACACACAGTGTAACATCACTCAGCCTGGAAAAGAATGAAATCTTGCCATTTGCAACAATGTGGATGGAGCTAGAGAGTATTACGCTAAGTGAAATAAGTCAGTCAGAGAAAGAGAAACACCATATGATTTTACTCATATGTGGAATTTAAGAAACAAAATAAAGGAAAGAGAGAGAAAGAGAGGCAACCCAAGAAACAGACTCTTAACTATAGAGAGCAAAATGATGGTCACAGAGGGGAGTTGAGTGGGGGGAGTGAAACAGGTGATGGGGAAGAAGGGAGGGCACCTGGGGTGGTGGGCACCGGGTGATGTATGGAGATGCTGACACTATACTGTACACCTGAAACCGGTATCACACTATATGTTAACTAACTGGAATTAAAATTAAAAATTTAAGGGGCGCCTGGGTGGTTCAGTGGGTTAAGCCTCTGCCTTCAGATCAGGTCACGATCTCAGGGTCCTGGGATCGAGTCCCCCTTCCGGCTCTCTGCTCAGCAGGGAGCCTGCTTCCCCCTCTCTCTCTGCCTGCCTCTCGGTCTACTTGTGATCTCTCTCTGTCAAATAAATAAATAAAATCTTTTTAAAAAAATTAAAAATTTAAAAAAGAAAGAATTTCCCCAGTGCCAGGCACGCAATTCCCCCTGAAACCCCACCTCGTCCACTCCACCCTCAAGCCGGCCTCATCACTTTCCAACATCGGCATGGCTCATCAGGGGCTCTGAAATGCCAGCCTTCTCCAGCCGTCTCCCCAGATCGTCCACCCCGACTTGACCTGCAGCAGTCTCGCCTCATTTTGGATGCCTCCCCTGCCCTTCACCTGCTTCTCTTTGCCTGGGCAGGGAAGCGCGGAGGTTCTCAGGATTCTAGCCCAAGACAGCCTGTGTACCTTTGAACCCAAAGGCACTGGGGCAGGGCCTCTTGCCCAGCAGGGTAAGACCTCAAGGAAGTGCACTGCATCGGGAAATAGGAGACCCCAGCTCTCCCATGGGCTCTGCATTGAGAATAACAGTCCCTTACCTTGGCAGCTTCCATGCCCAGGAGCTCATTTAACTCTGCCACGGCCCCTAGGAGGAGGGAGGCCACCTGCTTCTACCACCGTCTCCCCGAACACGATACTAAAGCCATCTAGATACGGAAGCTTCTGGATGCTCCCTGAGATAAGCCTGAGTTCAAATTCCACTCTTTCGCCTCCTCATTGATATGAGGCAGGTCACTTCCCCTCTCTGGGCCTCAGTTTCTGTATTTACCCATTTATCCTACCCTAAGAACGGAATTGGATACAGTACGGGCAGTGTGACACAGAGTTTAAGTGTCCCATTGCTAGGGGCGATCCGTAATCATCTTTACCACTGTCTAGGCTTTATTGTTCTCCTGTCCCAGCCTCATCTGAAAAACGAGACCTTGAACGAGCTGGTGTCGTTCCTCCTCCAACTCTGAGTGACCGCCTCACACACACACGCACGTGCGCACGCCTATACAGGCGCGCATACACACTCACACAGCCTAAAGAGGCAGAGCAAGGGGCCCAGAGCCTATAAAGGCACAATGACAAGCCTGTGCATCCTCCGTGTGAAGTTCAGGTGCCAGAGAGAGTGCCAGGGTGGCTGAAAGGCGAGAGGGCAGGCAGTGCCAGGGAGATGGGCTCTTCCCCTCCCCACCCCCGTACCTAGTGCAATGTGAGAAGGCAGCAAAGCCCTCACCCATGGTGGCTTGGCTTTCTGGGAGGCAGGTGTGTGGGCCAGCACTGTGTGCACGGGTCCCATGCTGGGCTTGTGCCAGACACAGGAAGGAGGACTGCAGTGCGGACCCTGCGGTCTCGGGTCCACCTCTGCTCGTGTGCCAAGCCTTGGTGGGCTCAGCGGTCTGCCCAGTGCAGCAAGTGGGTTCTGGGGGGACAGGGGTCGCCTGATCATTGGTGCCAGCGGCCTGGCTCTGGCTCTCCTAAAGGGAGGGTGTCTGCTGTCAGGGGAAGGAGGGCAGTGGAAGGGGCCTTCCTCTCCCTTCACTCTCTTCTCCCCACGGATGGCACACACAGAGCCATCTCCGCCATCTGCCCACAGCCTATAATTCAGTTGCCCAGCTGCACGGAGTGCTTGACTGCTCTGATTGTGGGGAGGGCAGATTACTGAGTGAGTGGGGTGATTGGCAGGTGCCCTGTGGGCCCAGCTGCCCGGGTCACAGAGGCGGGTTCCACAGGAGTCTGTGCTGCCCCTGAACCCCAGCTCCCGGGCCTGCTGTGGGGTTCCCTCCAGGAACTCCCACTGCCATCCAGGCTTCTGTAACTGTTTCCATCCAGGCTTCTGTAACTGCCGTGCGCAGGAGAATCCTCTGGGGTCAGGTGGGTTCAGGTCCTGACTCCGTAGGTCTGAGAGGAACCAAGATTCTGCATTTCTAACGGTTCCTGTGCTGCTGAGGCTACTGATCCAGAGACTATGCATGGAAGAAATCTTTAGAGTTGACATAGTTTTTTAAATGTATATTTATATAAATCTCAATCTCTCTGGGCACTGGTAAAAGCTCTGTGGAAACGTGGCAAATAATAATAATTGCTCTCGCTCTCAATGCTTCTAATGCGAGCTACGTGCTCAGGGCTTCATAAATCTTATCTCGTTCGGTCCTCACAGTGCCTCGGGGAAAAGCTCTTTCTCAGAATTCACAGATGAGGGTAAAAATGGACATTCTGAGCTCAGTCACTTGCCCAAGGTCACGAACCTAATGAGTGGTAGAATTAGAATGCACGCTCCTATCTTCTACGGCGGCCCCCTCCTCTAGCCATCTATAAAGTCAACAAAGATGAGCCTCTCTTAGGAAGTGATGATCAAGGGTATGAGCTCTGGAGTGATACTGTGTCTGACCACAGCGGAGTCCCCAAGAGCTCAGAGTCTGGAGCCAGACTGCTTAGATTTGAATCCTAGCTTTGTCCCTTGCTAATTTGGTGATCTTAGACAATGTCCTTAACCTCCACGTACTTTAGTTTCTTCAACTGTGAAGTAGCAATGATAATACTAGAGTTGTTATGAGGATTATATACACCAGGAGGTCTCATTATATGTACATATCTCGTAATATATGTAATCTTCATAATAACCCTCATATTATCTATCTGTCATCTATCTAATGAGATTACCCATAGAGATCAGTGTCTGGCCCAAATATCAGTGATCTTGATCACTTGAGAAATGGGGACATTGATACCCACGATAAAAATGATTACTTAACCAAGTGCTTAGCATGTGTTGGACACATCTGTAAGCACTTTACATATCGTCATTCATTCAGTTCTCCTAAGAACCCTATAAGCTAGGGTTGGTATTAATCCTATTTTATAGATGACGCTGTGGCACAGAGGTCACATGACCTGCCCTAATCACATAGCTAATAAGTGGTGAGTGGAATTCGAACCTGGTGTGGTTCACCCAAAACATACGGCCACACGGATTGTTTGCTGTGTGTCAGGCACTGTCGTAGGCACTGGAAGCCCAGCGGGGAACACAATAACCTCCCTGCTCTCCCAGGGCTGGCGTTCTTGGGGTTCTACAACATTGTGTCACCTAAGCACTCTGCATGGTGTTTGACACGTGACGAAAGCCTCGAAAACACCGTTTTCCCTCTTACCCCTCTCTCTCCCGGAGCAGACATCACCAACTGATCACAGCCCTCTTTCCCACAGAGCCCACTTAGGGCCCCCAAACCTGTCTCAAGACGGCACTCCGTCAGGTTTGCATGGAGAGCAAACCATGTGGGCTCTGAGTAACTGTGCTCTAGGGCAACAAATGAATACTTCGGACTCCAAAGCCCGTGGTGTCCACCACCTGGGGGCGGAAGCAGCAAAGCTAGGAGACAGGGGTTGGGAAGGTTTGTACAGGAAAGAGCTGAGAAGCTGAGATTAGCCAGGGAGATGGGGAGAAAAAGAAATGCCAACAGCACCTCGACCCTCTTGCTCTTGGCCCAGGGCTCTCCAAAGAGGATGATCAGGGTGACCGGGGGTAAGGTCTGCTCAGGGTCTGGCCATCCACATGCAGCCCTGGTCCCTAGGGCCACTGAGTAGGGCTGATAATCCTGCTAGGTCCAGGTCTTCAGAGGCTGGCACTAGGCTGGGGGAAAGGTAGAGGGGGCAAGGCAAGGGGCAAGCAAGCATGCCCCACTCCATCCAATGGATCCGGACTCTGTTCCCTGCCACAGAGCCCGGTACTGCCCAGGAGTGCCTTCCACCCCTGCAGAAATCCTCGCTGCAATGCCTGCTTTATGGCCTCTGCCAAATGAAGCACAAACTTAACTACATCACCCCCCCGACAGGACAGGGGAGGGGGCTGGGGACGCACACTGGGCTGCTCCAGCCCCCTAATCTAATCAGTGGCGTGGGTCATTTCAATTATGGACACCGGAGTGTGATGGGGGGCCTGGCTGCTCATCAAAGCCTCCATGCTGTTGCTCAGCTAATTATGAAGCTCTTACTGTCTCAGCAGGTAAATAACTCAGGACTGAAAGGTTTGGGCTGCTGAGATGGAGTGTGAGCCAGGGAACAGGACAGAGAGACACCTGGGATGAGCCCCAGGGCACAGATGGGGTTGCAGGGAGAGGGGGAGAGCCGTCCTGGAGGGGACAGGGGGGGGGGGGGGGGGGGGGGGGTCTCTGCCTGGGGGTGATCATCCTACAGCCAGGAGTTGATGGACAAATTCCCTACCTTAAACATAAGATCTGAAGTTTACTAGAAGCCTCAGAGCCAAACCATGAGACAAAAATATCAGGTGCACCACCTTTTGCTAATCTCACCTTTTTTTTTTTTTTTAAGATTTTTATTTATTTATTTGAGAGAGAGAGTGAGAGAAAGAGCGAGCATGAGAGGGGAGAAGGTCAGAGGGACAAGCAGACTCCCCATGGAGCCGGGAGCCCGATGCGGGACTTGATCCCGGGACTCCGGGATCATGACCCGAGCCGAAGGCAGTCGCCCAACAAACTGAGCCCCCCAGGCGCCCCTAATCTCACCTATGTGTATTTCCATCCATGAGAAGTGAATCCTCCCCCCCCCCCCCACCAAGAGCCACGGGCTGTTTCATGCTGCCTGGCGCCAGGGTTGGAATTGTGACTGCTCTGGTTTGCTTCCTGGTCTGACCTGTCCAGGCTCAAAGCTGGACCCCAGAAGCTGGCTGGGTCCTTGAGATGGAAGGGTGAGAGGTTCAGCTTCCTTAACCACAACAGCTTCTCCCCTCTAGGACAAGCAGGGAGGGAGAGGGGGAGGTCTTGAGGGAGTGAGACCCTCCACCACCTGGATGTGCATGAGGCCATGCACGAGACACCCCCCCCCCCCCAGGCTACAAGAGACCACGGCAGAGTGCCTGCAAGTTATTCTGAGATGGAATGACATATAAAACGGAGGGCTGCCTGTCTAGCCTCGGGCTGTGCTTCGCTAAGTCTTTATTTTAGACATCAGTGAAGTCCCCAGAATTGGAGCTGTGATTTTCTTGGTGAGTTCCAAAACTACCTTAGACTCTGGGAAACAGCAGATGGTCAGAGCATTCACAGCTGGGAGAATCCCATTTTTGCTCTGTTCCTCAGTTTCCTTCCTCTGTGAAACAAATCGTGAAACGGATAAACATGTGGAGGACTTGTGCACAGAAGGGGTGCCGGCGCCCTCCCCGCCTCCCACCGCACAGGGACTCTGCTCTAGGGCCGTTGGTTACTGGCGGTGCGGCTTCGGGATGCAGAGCTGACCCCAGAGCTTCACATGAATCCCCGGCTGCCGTGTTGAGATCAGGGGCCCTTGGTGCTCAGACAAAGGTGGTTCATGCTGGGGCCCAGCTTAGCGGCCAGGCTTCACCCCTGAAGGGCTGCCTCGTAGAGGCACTCACAAAGAACCTGGGGATGTCCTCTAGGGAGGCAGCGGAAGGGAACTACATGGAGAGTGGAATAGGAAGGCCCTGGGCAGCTCCCCCCACCCGAGTCTCCTACAGGAAGGCACAGGATGGTTTCAGTCCTTGGCCTGTGCGTCCCAGAATAAGGGCACTTGTGGGTTGAACCAGAGCCAATAACTGGATTCTGAGAAAGGCAGTGGGAGAAGGACGACACACCAAAGACTTCAGGCTGGAATCCATCTGTTAACAGCAGGCAGGTCCTATTTTTATTTTGTGATGTATTATCTACTTTTCAGAGTACTGTTAAATACACGGCTTCATTCTGACACTCAGCGTTGTGCGATTTGGTGGAGTAAGTATGAGCTACCCTAACGCCAGACAGGGTAGTTGAAGCTCAAGGTCCCCTGGCTAGATAGTGATGCTGCCAAGACCCCAGCCAGGTGCTTTCTCCAAGTACAGCTGGACAGGAAGGAGGTTCTATAGCGGGGAGTTCACAGCAGGCCTTTTCCCTATAACGGAGGACGTGCAGAGAGATCTAGGGGGGTCATTGGAGAGGCTAACTGAGCGGCGGGAGACAGAGGCGGCCGGGGGTAGAAAGGAGGAAGTGAGTAGAGAAACAGGTGGAGGTTTGCATGGACACTTCCTGTTCACAAACTTCTTACACTCCTCATTTCATTAACAGCAGCAGCGGAATTTCATGGACAATTGGCGTTGAGCACTAACTGGGAGGTAATGAGAGAGGGAGGATGCAGGTAAAGGCTGTTTGAATTTAAATTCTTTTTCTTTAGGGGGATGGGGGGGCAGGTTTTTTAAAAGGCAATTTTAGTGTTGCAAAAAGTTCCTAGAAAACAGCTTTGGACTTTTGTGTCCTCTGCTCCTAGCATTAGGGGGGCTGATCTCGCTCTGCCTCCTGAGGCCCACCCAGCAAGCTCCCAATGGCTGCCCCGAAGGCAGGCAGAGCGGGGCTGGAGCCCTGGGAGTCTGACCTTGGGTAGACTCTCGCCTCAGGCCTGGGAGAACACACTAGAGACGTGTCCAACAGCAGTAGTGAGCTGGGATGAGCCGCTCTGCTGTTGTCACTGCAGGGTCGCCAGGAGCAGAGCTCTGTGCGGACCTGTGCAGACATGGCAGAGAGATGACAAGCAGCCAACAGGGGACTCCTCTAGGAGTATGTGGTCTGTGTGACAAGTGATGCGCCTACACACATACATGCCCCACAACACACACACTTACGTACACACATGTATACACACGTACACATGTACAATGCACCCCCACACCTACAACACACACGTGTACACATGCACCCCACATCACACATACATCTACATACACATGCCTACATACACACATGTATACACATATACACACGTATACATGTACCCCCACACCTACATACACACACCCCTACATACCTACCCTACACGTGTACACACAGGTACACATGCACCCAACACATACACACCCACTACAAACACACACCCACAACACACACACCTACATACATACCCCACACACAAACATACACACTCATGCACAGGAAGCCATAAAACATCCAAGGGGCAAGGCTAAAGGATAAGGTAAAACTGAAGATCGAGAAGGAGACAGAGTCACAGGATGATCAGGTGGAGAGGGTGCAGGAAGGCCGCTTTCAGCAGGGTCCTTAGAGGGGCACACAGATTTGGTGACACAAAAGACTATATGTCAGCTAGCTGTGGAGGCTTGGACGGAATGGCAAGCAGGTGAGCTTGGCCAGACAAAGCCTCCATTAAAAAAAAAAAAAAAGCAATGTAAAAGGAAGAAAGTCAAAATAAGAGGAAGGAAAACTTGTGGAAGACTTGAACTCTAACCTTCAGGTGAGGGGGCCCCGGGAACTGCTGTAAGGTAAGCCGGTCAGTACAGATTTGGCTACTGGAGAGTAAGAGCCAGAAGCTGATGAGTTACGTGAGTGCCTAGTGACCAGAGCTCTTCTGTCTTAACAAGCAACTGTTGGCATAGATGGAAAGCTATGGGGCCACAGGGACCGTGAGGGCTAGTTTTGTGTGTGGACTTGGGTAGGCCAGATATTTGATCAAACATTCTTCTAGATGCTTCTGTGAAGGTATTTTTTTAAACATGAGATTAGCATTTAAATCAGTAGACTTTGGTAAAGAAGATTCCCCTCCAGAATGTGGGTGGGCCTCATCCAATCAGTTGAAAGCCTCAAGAGTAAAACACTGGCTTCCTGGAATAAGTGGGAATTTGGCCAGCAGACACGATGCCTCTGCTTTGGACTCAAACTGCAATTATTCCCTGGGCCCCAGCCTACCTGCAGATTTTGGACTGGCCAAGTGACCATAGCCATGTGGGTAGCATGGGCTGAATTGTGTTACCTGCCCCCAAATTCACATTGAAATCCTAACCCCCCAGTGCCTCAGAATGTGCATCTGGAGTAGGGCCTTTAAAGAGGTGGTTCAGGTTAAATGAGGCTGTTCATGTGGGCCTTAATCCAACACAGTCGGTGTCCTCATAAGAGGAATGCGGACACAGATTCGGACACTGCAGAGGGAAAGCCACCTGAGGACACGGGGATAAGGCAGCCAGCTGTGGGCCAAGGACAGAGGCCTCAGAAGAAATCAACTCTGCTGACGCCTTGATCCCAGTGGGGAGAAGAGACATTTCTGTTTAAGTGTGGGAGCCTGTGGTGTTTTGTTACGGCAGCCCTAGCTGACAAATACTAGGACAGTGGATTATAATGTCCTTGAACCCAAGGGCCATGCAGGAAGCCTATCCCCCAGTGCCATGCCTTACACATGTTGTGTTGATTTGGTCTGTGAGGTTGGTACCGGCTTCCCTCCAGCAGGTGATGGGGTGCAGGCGGAGAGGTGCTCATGGGAGACAGTGGGAACAAGGGCTTCAGGACACGGATATGGTGCGAATCTTGCATTCTGCTTTGTGCAAGGTTGACCCTGGGAATCAAGTCAAGTGAAGAATGATCTGTGACTGATGGATTTTGTGCTCTCTGGTGTGCCTGACATAACACCTAGGACTTAACCGACAGTCAGTAAACATTTTTATGGTTGACTGAATGACCAAGAAAGAACTGGGGGATGAAGTGGTCTTTTGCTTAAAGAAAAAACAACTCTCAAAACATGAATGTATGTAATATACCTAGGCATGTTCTGAACGAGATTGCTAATGGTGGTCACTCTGGGGGAGCGAACCAGAATAAGAAGGCAGGCTTCCTTTTCACTGTAGACCTTGAGATGTCTAGGCACTTTCTTCCAGAATGCCTAATCCTGGGTCATGCAGTGTCCCCTCAGCTGTGAGCTCCTGCACTGAAGGACAAGAGGCAATTAGAAGTGAGGAGCTTGTTAACCCATGTGCCCCCATCTCCACCCCCAAGGAAATCACGTTCACGAGCTGGCCCACAGTGCCCACAGGGAGCACAGGGTGACGGCGTAGAGTCCCAGCACGACGACGTAGGCTTGAAAGAGCAGTCGGTCAAAACGCTGCAGGAGTGCCAGCCACGTAACCTCCTGCTGCTCCGCCTGCTCCCAGGTTTGGAAGTAGGTGCTGATGGACCTCAGCTGGAACCAGACCTCCTTCATGGTCCCTGGCTGGACCTGGTGTTCTTGACAGAAGGGGGGCTCTGCGCGAGAGAGGAAAACATCCCGGGTGAGCTGGGGACTCCCGATGCCCCCTGGGCTTCCCACCGCAGCTGACGGCCTCATCCTACAAGGAAGGTTTATAGGGGCAACAGGGTGGTGGATTGGGTTGGGCTGGTGGGGCCGGGGGCAGGGCTTTGCTCGAAGAAGCTCTGCAGATGGTGGCAGAGCTGGGTGGTGCAGGAAGCCTGTCCAGGCTACATCTCCCCCGATCCTCTGAGCTGGGGGCCAGCCCGACTGACTCCAGTGGAGCTTTAGGGGCTGGGATGATTTTATTTATTTATTTAATTTATTTTTTATTTTTTAAAGATTTTATTTATTTATCTGAGAGAGAGAGAATGAGCATGAGTGGAGAAAGGTCTGCGGGAGAAGCAGACTTCCCGTCAAGCAGGAAGCCCGATGTGGGACTCGATCCTGGGACTCCAGGATCATGACCTGAGCCAAAGGTAGTCGCCCAACCAACTGAGCCACCCACACGCCCCTAGGATGATTATTTTTAATTGTGTTATTATTTACATATTATAGTATGTTTCATGTGTACAGCATTACACACACACACACACACAATGATCACCAGAATAAGTCTGGTTAACCACCACCACCACACAGCCACACGTTTTTCCTTGTGATGAGAACTTTCAGGATACACTCTCTTTAGCAGCTTCCAAGTAAACAGTAAAAATACAGAATGCTTCACAAGTCTGCCTCTCATCCCTGAGCAGAGGCCACATTAACCTCTGCACTGTGCCAGTGTTACTACATGTGCTGCCAAAGCGAGTCCTGGGATAATTCACACACCTGTTCACATGAAACAATGGGGACCCAAACACATACAAGCCCGTGTGCACACACACTGGTACTTGATTACTCCAGAGTCAGTCGCTGAGTCGTTCCAGCTGACTGGTTAAAAGTGGAAAATACAAACAAAAACAAGCAAAGTCAACTGAGGGCCTGACCTCTAAGCTAAAGCGAGGCTTTCTGGAAAGTCAGTGAGGTCTCCGGAGAGGTCATATCAAGTGCGGCACAGAGGCTAAGAAGCCAGTGTTCCAGATTTTTCACACAGCAGGACACATGGCCTGGTGCTCCACCAATGGGAACCGGTGTGGAGAGTGATCAAGCAGGACAGGGTAGGGCCCCCAAGGCTTCTCACAAACCTGTTGCCCCAGCAAGCTGGGCTCTGGGATCTGTCCTAGGCCCATCAGCATCAGTGACCCCTTGAAGGCACAAGAGGGGCCGTTCCTGCCCAGTGCTCCACTCGTCATGGAGGAATCTGACCAACAGGATGGACTTAAATAAGCTGATAACCAGGAAGGCCATGCAGACTGCGAAGAAGACCCCTGAGGGAAGGAACCAGAGAGCTGTAAGCAGCCACAGTGTCTGGGACCCCTCCCTCCCCTGATCTGTGATGGGAGTCACGGAAGATGGGTGTCTGGTGCCCCCAGGGCTGCTTACCAATCAGAGGGGTGCTCAGTGCGTTCCTGGGCATCTCGTCAGACATGTTGACCCTGAAGACGGTGTAGCCCACCAGCACGCTGGTCTTGAACACAATCCTGGCACGACACGTGGGTGGTAGGTAGAAGCTCCCCAGATCCACGAGCATTAGGAAGATGCTGGGAATCAGCAGGCTCACAACATAGACCAGTGGGCGCCTGCGAATCACTACCTGACCGGGGACAAGGCATCCGGTGAAAAGAGGATCTGTGCTAAGGGACTAGAACCCAGAGTCAAGAACATTCCCTGATGTCCCAACATGTTTGCATAATGTGAAAAAGTTATGTAGTTTAGAAAAAGATTATTTTGTGGTTTAGAAAACAGAAAAAAAAAAACCCTTTAAGCTTTTATGCAGAACTAATCACTAGTCACTAATTATAAGAAGATGTGGCTATTTATTTGCTGCTTGCTGTATGCCAGGCACCACCCCCAGTGTCTTCTGTTTCCTGTCCTGTTCAATCCTCATGCCCATTTGAAGGGCTGGTTATTATTATCTCCATTCTACAGTCAAAGAAACTGAGGTTCACAGAGATCAAACTGCTTTTATGCAGAACTAATCACTAGTCACTAATTATAAGAAGATGTGGCTATTTATTTGCTGCTTGCTGTATGCCAGGCACCACCCCCAGTGTCTTCTGTTTCCTGTCCTGTTCAATCCTCATGCCCATTTGAAGGGCTGGTTATTATTATCTCCATTCTACAGTCAAAGAAACTGAGGTTCACAGAGATCAAACTGCTT